>NW_019524924.1:105417-261980 GCF_002814215.2 Seriola lalandi dorsalis
AAAAAAAAAAAAAAAAAAAAAGCAATGAACCCAGCTGGGATGCACTTGTTGCTCAATGCTTTTAACTTCAAAAGTCACAAAGCATTCATCACTTTCTTTGTGTCCCCTGGAAACACTTATATTGTCGTGCGTGCTTCTTGCGGCGCGTTTCTATATTTGCCTGTGCTGTGTGTATTTGCACGTGTTCTCTTAAGCCACAGTGCGTTGAGCTCTCAGGGCCACCGTACTTTTCACTAAAACATCCTGATTGTGTGCAGAATGTGTAACTTTTTCAAAACCACAAGAGACATTCATCCATATTCAGTAGAAATATATGAATGAAAATACGTCAGCAGCAGGTAAACTCACTGACAACTAATGTGAAAGCTACAGTTTGTATTATATGTGAAGATTTCAAACCCTTTATAACGATGATCGAGTTATCAATGCTGCATTATCTAATGGTAAGTCAAGAGCTATTCAAGTATACTGTAATAATTTCCTCAAACAGATCTGTGTCTATATACCTGTAGAAGTTGGGCTTTTATCGGGTTTTTTCAAACCTTTCAAGAAATCGTTTCAGAGTCTAACCACTTATTACATTTGCTGGCATTTACGCCATTACAGGCCTGAATGCTGGGCTATGGTGCGTTACAAAGTTGTTTGCCGCATTTTCAGTAAAATGGTGCTTGGCGAATGTAACATGGCGAGCCAAGCAACACACACAAACACCGAGAGCACATAAACATCCGTCATGCGTGTAAAATAAATGTTTTAGCGTTGGCCGCTGAGCGCTGACCTTTACACACACCCCACTTTTCCTGGCGGGATGATACTCAGTTCATCAGCTCTACTCTTTCCCTCCCTCTCTCTTTATCTTACACACACACACACACACACACACACACACACACACACACACATACACACAGACAAGCAGAAGGCTGGCATCTCCTTACGTATGTGAGTTTAAAGCCTTTTTTGTGAAATAGAGGCAATAAGGAAAAGGCAGAATTAGAGATGGAGCGGGAATAGAGGGGAAGGAGATCCAGTGAAAGCATGAAGTTATACACCATTAGACTGAGTGCCTGTCTGGCTGTCAGTCAGCACAGCGAACCGGGTTCAGCTGGCTGTGAGTCACCTCCAGTCTGCAGTGTAAAGCATCTTCAGGCAGACGAAGAAGGGGGGTGGGGTGGGGGGGTGGCTTGGGGTGTTCAGCTTCAGCTGTGTCTGGGCCGAGACACTTTAACCGGCTTACACTTCTGACAACATTTTCTAAACCCTTAAAACATGCCTGGAAACGCCTCAGTGCACTGTGTGTCAGCTCTGGAGTGAAAAGTGCAATCTGTCAGGCGCTAACAATACCATGTCTTTACCAGACTATAAATGTCCAGTAATGGCAAGAGGATTTATCCATCACCACGTCTTCATTTCAGACATGCAATTATCGGGCCCACGCCTGAGTACAAAAGGTAGAGAAGATCACCAAGACAACTGATAATCACGTATCCCATCCATATTCTCTATGCATCATATGACTGTAAGTGTAATGTTGGTGTCTAATAGCCTGTGTCACACACTGAGGAATGTGCATGTTGTGTTTTTGTTTATTTATTATTATTTTTTCCCTTCACCTCTCTACCTTATATTTAATGCATGTGAATCTTCTATATCGTCACCTTCCTAAAATAATGGCCTAAGTCATGTTTTGACAAAAATGTTTTTTTTGCCTAAATCACCCCCTCATGATGCTGGCCACCTCTGGTAAAATCACCTGAATCCTCAGTTGAGGGGAACATGCAATTCTACCCCCGGTTGTATAATGGCCTATGTCAAAAGTGTGACTCTTTTGTTGAGTTTTTTGTGTTTCCTGAATTATTTTTTCCCTTCACCTCTCTACCTTATATTTAATGCATGTGAATCTTCTATATGTTTTAATACTGAAAATAAAGAGGTTTAATCATAAAGAAGACATGCAATTATTTTTTTTAATTTTTTTTTTACCATACACCGAGGACTCATTAGGATTACAAGAAAGAAAACTCGCTATTTCTGTGAATCTATTCTATTTATGACAGCAATTCATGTCTGTAGCCAGTCAGCAGGTGTAAAATTACTGCAGCTGCTCACACGCTGATGGCAATCATGAACATCTTGTTGAGATCATTTCAGAAAAGAGTTCAACAAAATCAGGCGGCTGCTGAAACATACTGGCCATCAGTTTAGTGAAAAAAGATAAAATATGATATGAATTTAAACAAAATTCTTGGTAAAGGTCAAAGAGTTGTGCATCCAACATTTACATACCACGCCTCAGCTATTGTGTTGTCTGTGATCTGACACTCTTTCAGAGGAATGGACTGCTCTTCTATAGCGTTTTTCTAGTCTTACTGACCACTCAAAATTTGCCACATTCCCCCCATTCACACACATATTCATACATCACACCCATACACTGAGGAAACAGCCGTGAGGGGGAACACGTGGTTCAGTATCTTGCCAAAGGACGCTTCGAAACGTGGCCTGGATCGAACCACCGACCTTCTGATTAGTGGATGACCTGCTCTTCCTCCTGAGACCTGATCTTTATTTAAAACTGTACTGTATTCAATTATTGAATATCCCATCAAATGGTGTGTTTATTACGGTCTTACTTGACAACCCACCATCTCAAAAACAGAAGTTTGGCTGGTATGATGGTCTAATTCTGAAGACTGATTCTACATAGTAGGAGTGAGCTCCATATGTGTGTGTGTTGAAAAGTGTGCGTATGTGCTTCAAATTGTACATGATTACAGCTATGCATCTAATAATCAAGCATGCAGAAGAGTGTGCATGTTCCAGCTCTGAATGTGTGACAGTGTATTTGTACAACAGCAGCCCCCCCCCCCAGCCCAAACAATGTTTCTGCATATTTAAAAGGACAGTGAACTGGCAGCCACCTCATGTTTTCCTGTTATCAGTTAAAAAGGTGAGATAAGTCAGAACACAGTGGGGGTCTGATCTCAGACCAGCTGAGGTACTATGATTTAATCTTAACCAATAGAGTCCCATCAGGTAAACTTACAAATCACCTGGTGAAGGGAAAAGGCAGCTTTCTTTTGTATTTCTATGTGTGTGTGTGTGTCTGGGCTGCCATCTGATACCGATGTAAACATGGATGAAAGAGCATCCCTTCTTGTGTTTCAAAGTGTGTGTGTGTGTGTGTCCTCTGTATTACCCCTCATCTTTAGAGAAAATGCAGTGGCCCTCAAGGCAGTTTATGAATGTGAATGAAAGAGGCTACAAGCATTTGTGTGATCCTGTGTGTGTCTGTGTATGTACAGTATGTCTCTGTTTGTGTGTCCAGTCAATTAACCCCGTCTTTAGAGACCCCCCCTCCCTCCACTCCCTCCCTCTTACCAGCTCCCCTTTCCCCACCCCTGAGGCTGTTTCAGTGCGCCATCACATTTTTTCACTGTGTAGTGACTTGCCGTTGCCATGGCAACAGACTCCTCTTCTTCTCTCTCTCTTTTTTTTTCTTTTCCTCTGCGGCCGAGGAATGAAATGTCACTTCTTCTCGACCCTCTGCTAACAAATACACACACACACACACACACACACACAGACACACACACACACACACACACACACACACACACACAAACACAAACACAAACACAACATGCTGTTGACAACTAAATGCCAGATTCTACGCAGGAAGTCAGAAGCATGACGCCAGGATTTTAGAGTGAAGTAACACATACGCAGACACACACAAACCTGCAGCCGGTTGTGCAGTATTGACCTTGTTTCGGATGCATTCTGTCAGACTCTTAGTTGAACCCTTTCCCGCTCTTTAGCCGCTCCCCACATCACATCACAGTCTCACAACTCATCCTCATCTTTAACAACAAGCAGCGCAATCACCAACTTTCTTCAGTCCAGCTCCACTTAACAACAAAAAACAATGCCCTTTGAGGCTTCAGTCTAGTTGGCTGCGGCCAATTAGATAGTTGCATGGCAACAGGAGTGATGCAATGCTCCTCGTGCCCTTTGAGTTCCTGTTCTCTCTGGTCAGAGCTTCACTGTGTGAGAGCAGAGAAACAAAGCAACACCGTAGTTTTACTTCATCCTTGTGGAGACACACATTCCTACATATATATGAAAAACCCTCAAAACTTTCATATACAGGCTGCCCCCCAGTACAGGTCAGACCAGTCGGCATCAGTCACCATTAGAGGTGAAACACAGAGTTACGATATGTATCTGTATCTGTTTATGTCAAAAAAAAAAAAATCTGCATTTGTATGTATTTGATTTTATACCAGCAGTGGGCGGGGCCTTCAAACAAACCAGCCGAAGCTGTAAAATATTTTAACCACGTACTGTAATTAATCAAGTGATAAAACATGATTTGGACTCGGGAACAGTGGAGAAATATGTTTGAAGTTGGTGTGAAGTGTTTATGATAAAAAATTAAGAAGGCTATTGACCAAAAATGCTTGAGCCATGTTGAATAGTAGAAATAAAAGTTTGTGTGTGCGGTGGGAGAACGTTCAGATGAACTTAGAGGGTCTTTGATAAAAATCTGAAACTCTCCATCAGCCAGACACAACATTCTTCATTGGTTAATGAGGTAAAAAAAAAAAAAAAACATTGTCCTGCGCTGCACAACAAATGTGCTGAACACTTATGAAAATTTATTGAGGATGAACTTGAAATTAAAACTTAGTCCATGGCCTTTTAAATTCCAACTGAATCATCAGACAAATACAGTAATAAGTAACGAAACAGCGATGTGGTTTGTTTCTGTTCAGATGTCATTAACAGTGAATTTACATCCCCGTCTCGTCACCGTGTGCTGAGTGTTTACACAATGGCACAATATTATGTGATGAAAGCAGAGCATAAAAACTACACGAGCAATATAAAGAAAATAAAAGCTTGTAAAGCCACAAGTAAAAATGTTAAAAGGATGTAAGATCAAATAGAGGGAGTGTGACATGACGGGAGCAAATGAAACTACCTGTAAGAGAGAAAATAAACTGGAGAAGATTAATAAAATGGCTTGTGGCAGATACTTCCTGTATCCGTCTGCTCACTGCTTTCGCCCAGAAGCTTCTGGCTGCATCGCTGACATTTCCCCACAATTGATTTTTCTTTCTTTTTCTTTTTTTTCCCTTTTCTTTTAGGCCACAACTCTGTTTCATCTCCCCTGCAGTGAAGCTCCAACACCTGGTGTCTTATCTCTGCAAACTGACATTTTTTTTCTCCTGAGCACTGCTCAACCGCACTGTTTGGAAAAGACAAAAAGATCACCAACTGTTTTCACAGAGAATGAGATGAAACCGATCGACTGAATACTTAAGCTAAAGCACGAGACTAATAGGATATATCAGTTTCTCAATAATTTCCTCTCCTCAGACACAAACTGCACTCGGTCACATGTTTCCTGCCCACCCTCCTGCTTCCATCCACTTGTCATCTCTCACCATGAATCCCCTCCTCATCCCGCTGAAGAGTGAAGTTTCAGACAGAAATCAGAAGGGGTGAGTGAGCACGTGAACTTTTAAGACTGAAAGCATGAGAGAACGACAGAGAGAGAGAGAGAGAGAGAGAAACTCAAAAGGAGAGTTTGCTGGAGGCTTTTTTACTGCTCTCTGTGTCGCTGCCTCTCTCCTCCATCACCTCCCACTGATCCTCTTTCAACTCCACAGACTGAATCGTTGTGTTTGACTGGTCAGTGCTTTGAGATTCAAAGCAAGATCTCAGTTAGAGAACATTTTTTATGATTACATATGCTGCGCGCCAAGCCATTACAACGTCATCATAAACTCATCAGGACTGGTTTTAATTATTGAAATGACTCTGAGGCATGGGAAACGCTGTGATTACTGTATGATCACTGTATGAGCCAGTACACCATGATAAATCTCAAAGCTATTACAAACACAGTGCGTGAGCCAACAGCAGAACTTTGCAGTAATTAAAACGTCGTGAGTCGACGTATTTACTCTCCACAACAGAATGAGGCCGTTAAAAACAACTATTTACTTCTGAATAATCAATTTTGTGTTCAATAAAACGCCGTGCACGCTCACTCTCAGCTACTGCGAGACCCTCTCTCTCTCTCAAAAAAAAAACCCCACATAATCGCTCTCATTAGCGTCATCGTGCTTGACAGAGCAGCTGCCCCTTCGGTCAGCTCTCAAATGGCTCTCGCCGCGCTGTGAAAATTTGCCGGCTCCCTCCATTTAACGGCATCCATTATAACTCACTTGGAGTAAAGAGCTGGGGATGATTCAGCAGACTGCTAGAGATTGGTAAAGTGAGAGAGTGGGGCTCCTCTGCTCGTCTCCCTGAGTCAGTGGTGCCATCAAGTGGCTGGGATGGAGAATGTAGCATCTACCATCACACTCTAAGTGTGTGTGTGTGTGTGTGTGTGTGTGTGTGTGTGTGTGTGTGTGTGTGTTGTGGTGGGAAATACAGTAACACAGCCTCCTTACCTCTGTCGTTGCCACTGGCATATTGAAGAGGCTTGCTCTTGTCGATGCTGTTGAAGCTCTGGCTGCGACGGTTGAGGTTGGATGAGCCTGGGCTCCTGGAGGCCCCGCTGCCTGCAGCAGGTACCCTGGACGGCCCCGGTAACCTGCGGGGGCCAAGGCAGAAAGGGAAGGGTTTAAAAGGTGAAACTGACACACTGGAGTTTAAGCTTTATAAAAATGGCCGGAGGCAGAGCTGCTTTCAGGTCACAAATATGTTAATAGTCATGTTGATGCTCAGTGGTGGGTGGATGAAACTATTTCTCATTTGTTACTTATAGCCAGAAACGTTGTAATTCTCTGCCTCCACCCACCTCTTACCTCTTACTTTAGAGCTGTTTCGCTTCAGGCAAGGTTTTTAATAAACATACTTTTCTGTTGCAGAAAAATCGACGCTGATAAATGTTCACGCTTCAAAGGATCGGTTCACATATTTAACTGATCTACTCCACCCCGACTTGTCAGCTCGCTCTCTCAGATCAAATAAGTCAAAGCTACTGTCTGTTCCACAGTCCCACTCAAAAACTTGTGCTGATTGAGTTTTTGAGGGCAGCACCCAAGGTGCGGGGTGCTCTACCTGCACCTCTAAAGTCTGCAGACTCTGTGGAGTCATTTAAAAAGCAGTAAAGGACTTATCTGTTTAAACAGGCTTTCCAATAATCAGTTTACATTTCACTGGATACTCAGCTGTATCCCTGTGCTGTACTTTAACTGATTTTATTTGTTTATGACACTACGTGATCCCCTCAAGCGATGGGGGACAAAATCCACAGGTCTCATTCAGTGGAAAAACGACTTCTTAAGTTGAGCTTAAGTTAGCCGTCAGACTTCTGCAGATCAATTAGGTTTTTTCCTAAATTACATCGTTTTTTAACACTAAATTCCCTTCGTGTTTTCCCAGTATTTCCTTGGCAGCAACTCCAAACAAAGCAACTCTGACAGATATCCAGTCGATTTGTATGATTCAGACTGTTGAAGTCTCATATTAGCTTCAGCTGAACTGCGCGGAAAGAAGACTGTGGATTTGGTCCCACAAAACAAGTGTCAAAAACAGTATCACAAAAATACCGAGCACAAGTCAGACCTGGCTGTGAAAGAAACAGAACAGGCAGTGAGGTATAAGTTGAAAGAGTCCTTCCATTGTGTCATGAATACTAACCCTGAGCTCGGTGTGTAAGATGAAGATAAATCACTTTACAGACAGAGTGTGTGTGTGTGTGTGTGTGTGTGTGTGTGTGTGTGTCTGGGTTGAGAAGGGAGGATGAAAGAAGGAGGTGAACTTGGTAAAACTGACACTCTGTAAGTGACAGATAATCCAGACAGATACAAATGTTCGGCTCAGTGAGATCTGTCAGTACACGTTATGTTACGGGAGGAAAAAAGAACCTTGAGTAGACGGAAATAGGTGTTGGAGACATTTCTTATGTCCTTTATTGTGTCCTCCCTCTTTCATCCTCCTACCATGTATAGTTTCATACTGCAACTCTTCATTTCTTTTACAACTACTCACATTGTATAGAGACACAAAGGCTAACACACACACACCTGCTGGGAGGTTTGTGTTTTCACTCTCTCGCTCTCTTACACACACACACACACACACACACACACACACACACACACACACACACACACACACACACACACACATGCGCGCGCGCACTCACATAATCAGAGTGAAAGCTGCCAGTGTCAAATGTTGATTTGCCATGCTGCAGCTGGAGGATTTTCACGACTCTCAGGAGAGCGCTAAAGTAATTATACCATCAGAAACCTGTTGTTATGGCGCAATAACTTTACATTGCATTTTTTTGTGCACTTTGCCAGATGTTTTCACTCATCTGTTTGTTAGTACGTTGTTTCAAAAACAGATCTGGCAGCTGGTTTGAGGATCATGACAAAATTTATGATAACTTTAATATATTACTACTATTAATCTTCACAGTAAATGGTTGGATGTGATTCCAAAGACAACATTTTACGCCAAAATATATAAGGTAGTGTAAAATATATATCAGTACAGTGGAATCCATTTGAATTGCATGTTTGACAAAAGAAGCAATGCACAAAAAGAAAGACTGCAGAGAAACTGCAGGGAACCTAACACACACACACACACACACACACGCACACACACACATACACACAAAAGTAAGTGGCAAGGTGGGAGCAGAGAAAGGTAATGCTGAAAACATGGGCCTTGAGTGAGGACCTTGCTTGGATTACAGGGCTGGAGTTGTTTTCATTCACAGCCTGGTCTTGGTCAATATAAAGAGGGAAAGAAGAAACTTTGAATAGACTCGAACAACTTCCTGTCTTTCTGTCTTCTCTGCCTGAAAGCTGTCGTGATGTCCTTTAACAAAGATAATCGATTCGCTACGCCGAATATGTCACTCGTGTCTGTGTTGCAGATGGAGCCGAGATGTCGGAGGGGGAACGTTTTTTTATAGTGATGGAATCCTGAAGTGGTCAAAACCTCTCAGCGGAGAAAAACTTATTTAATATGTTCCATTTTGTCTCTCAGGCCTTTACTTAATAAAATAAACAAATAGAGGAACAGACTGACATGTAGCATGAATGAAAAAACATCTTTGATTATATAGAAATATCTTCCCACACTGCCTGCAGTGCTCTTTTCTTCCTTTTGAAGTTCATCTGGAAGAGACACGAGACAGTTCACTTCTCTCACATTCACTACTTCCTGCTTTAGATTTGGTTCAGGTCAACTTTAGTTTGACTCGTCACACTGATTCCAAGAGAATCAGTCAACAGCTAAAGATAAAAAAAAAAGTCAATGAGTTCCCAAATCAACACTAAAACTATTTAGTAAAGGAGCCACACTCGGTCTTTTATTTCCCTGGTGTATCCCTGTAACACTTGAAGGTCAGTAACACAACAGAATTAAAAGCTGGTGATCTAATGGTTTTCATACATCACACAAATAACTCTGCTCCAGACAAAACTAATGCTCCCAGTTCATCTTTTAACGTCACCTCAGCTGGACAGCTTTTGCTTTCAAGTCAAGCCAAGTTAAATAATATCACAAATCACAAATTTGCCTCAAGGGGCCTCAACAGCGTTACAACATCCTCTGTCCTTATATCGTCGAATAAGACGAGGAAAAACTCCCCAGAAAACCCTTTAACAGGAAGCAATCGTAAGAAACAGGGGAAGGCAACACTATTAACTGTACATGAGTAAAGCAAATGATGCTTTTAACCATAAAAAGTCAGCACTTCTGCTGTTGCAGCGGAGAGACTTGAATGGTTTATAATAGCAAAAAAGAAAATCAAGTTTAGTTTGGGTAACTGCTCAAAAAATAGAACAAGGCTCAGCGATTAAGTAACCCGCACAGCATGAAGCCAGAGCCAAACTGCTTAATAAGTCAGTTCATGTGCTGAGAAATGCAAACATTGTTTCATGCCGACAATTGTGCAGAAATAAAATGTGCTCAAGAGCAAAAACCTGACATCGAGAAGCAGCAAATGTGCCAGTCCTGTGCGCTAAGTTCCTTTGAATTTTTCACATCCCGCTTTCACATCCAACTGCACATCGGCAGCGGTGACGACAGACTGCAGACAGCGGACTGTTTAGAGATGCTGATCCAGGTCTGAGAGCACAGACTTGGTGCTCTGCCTGGCTGATCTCACTGAGCTGCAGCCAGAGGTGGTCCTCAGCCCAGAGCTGAGGCCGCCTCACCGGGCTGACACAGACGGACTGATACAGTAGCAACCACATACTGTAATCCAGAGCCGGAGGAGAGAGAGAAGGCAAAGAAAGCAGCACAGCAAAGAAGACAGCCATGGAACTTTGGTGCCAAAATGAAATATGTCACAACAACATGCACGCACACATAAATGCACTGATAATAGTAGCTTTAGTGCTGGGAGCTTTCAAAGGTACCAACAACAAGGAGAGGAACAGAAAAGGTCTAGGAATGAAATCTAAAAAAACAAGGAGAATGAAAAGAACAAAAGAAGCGAGAAAGCGGAATAGAACATGATGCAGAGAGGGGGAGACCCAGAGAGCTGATACTATAGCTGTAAACCCAGACAAGAGAAAGTGAAAGATAAACAGAGGGAAAATTAGCGAGAGATTGAGGCAATTCAGATGGAAATCAGAGGTAGTTCCTTTTATCATCAGATTCTTTCATCTTCCAAAACACATGTTTGATAATGCATCAGCAAAATGGTGGTGGAGAGGGAAATACGATGTAAATTCTGGACAGTGCTTTTGTTTTAGGACAGACTTCTCACTTGCAGGATCTGTATCCTGTAAGTGGGGTGAAGAGAAGGGTGAAGAGGAGAAGAGAGGAGCTGGACATCACATTATTCAGCCTGTCAGTCACCGGATATCACCAATGGTTCTTGCAGAGGAGAGAGCATTTCCTATTCATTTCCCCTGCCAAGGTGTTGCAAGTGAATCTGGAGATTCAACCAACCTCATGCCTAATTCTTATAAGAACATCTTCTATTTACCACAGGGCAAGGAAACTGATCTGCCATTCACACCTCCTTCAAGGCAAAGTAAGGTCACCGAAGACTTAATAAAATAGGAGAAAAAGCACAAGTGGGCAGGTGGCCAACAAGCTGTCCAACATCCCCCCCTGCTGCATTGATGATGAACTTTAAGGGCCACACCAGTGTGTTACACCCTAGCTATCCATTTCACAAACCATGCTCTGCTTCAGAAATTCGAATGTATTTTTGGACCGTTCCAGGCTGCCATTGATTTGCATTCATTTCTGTATTTCATGAAAATCAATGAACAGACTCTTGAAATACAAAAAATTGTGCAGACTTATGTTTACTGTGATGGATGATACAATACAAGTGTCAAGAGACTACTAATTGAGTTTGAAGAAAATCAATGGAAATCAATGGCTGCATGGAACTGTAGGAAAAATAACTGAAAAAGAAAAACTGCAAAGCCGCAAAAATCTACAAAAAGGTACAAATTAGTTGCACTTAATGTTCCTCTCCAGATATGTTCTCTGCTATGATTAATATTTAGTTAAACATGGTTTTCCCACATAAAAAAATGATGTCATGGTGTTGACTGATTGTTTCAGTCATGATATGTCTTGTTTTATATAAAAAACACCATATGGATGTTAACAAGTTTAAAACACTTGATTTTCATCGGAGGGGGTCTTTAAAGAGACAAAACCTGAAATCACAGTGCTATGGTCCTTTAAAGGCTGCTGTCAGGAGAGCATATGAAAGTGCTGAGCCTAGGGGGGGAGTCAGCATGTAACCATACCCATGTTGCTTTGTAGTCACAATAGGTTTATTTGGATCACTTTATTCATACTGTAAAGCTCTTTCAGCCCAATTTTGGTCACATGTCCTCATCAAAGAGAACTGTAGCTCAGTTCAATCACAGGGGAAATAGAATAAGAATCAATGACATGAAGCAAACCATTATGAGGGTGGCAAAAGTAAATGAAAAGCTCTGTGTTGACACAGAGTCTCATACTCAGAAGGCAGAACATCGCAAAAGCCACCAAGGGAAACCACACCTGCTGCCTCTGACACATGCTTATTTAGCTATTTCATTATGTGTACTTCACTTTCATAAAAGACAGAGAAGGACAACTATGGTAATAGGAACACTTCCCCTGAGAAGGTAGGTACACTAAGTGGGTGTGTTTCTGCACCTGTTACGAAAAAACTGAAAGGAGTAAAAAGTTCAGTTGATGTTGTAAAAAGGTTATTTCCTTTAGCTCGGCCTAAAATAAAGAGCACAGAAATCCCATTAGACTTTAGCACCTTGAGGGAAACATTTTTCAACACATTCAGGACAGAGATACATCAACTGTTGTCCCAATTTAGAAGTGCTGAAAGTTTCTTACTCAATAAGGCAGTTCATGGTGAAAGAAAACATTATAATCACATGGCAACAGAGGGATGGTTACACTGTCAATGCTCTCTGACCTCTGACACAGTTTTTGTTTTTGTATTTGTGTTGCATGCGTATCTTCATCAGTGTGCAGGAATTAGTGAGCTATTTCTGCAGAGCAGCAGCAGCAGCAGCAGCAGCAGCAGCAGCAGCAGCAGCAGCAAGGTTTGTTGTCAGTGCTGTGAGAGGGCAGATTACCACCCATAGGGCTGAAGCTGCTTGCTGCAGCATTTTTGCCATTGCTCAGTGGCGGCTGGAGAGGAATTATTTGCCAGCACGCTGGTTCCCACTGCCTCTGAGCTGCCTGGAACAAATGCTGCAAGCATCAGACAACTGGACACTGGGGTGTGCACATACAGTATGTGTGGGCAGGCTTGTGGGTGCATGTCTAATATGAACATATGTGTATAGCATGTCTTTGTATCTGTATGCTTTTGGTAAGTGTGTGTACTGTGCTAATGCCCAAATCTGTGCATGAACACTTACAGCTGTGTGTGTGATAGGTTTGCCATCTCACACATGACACTAAACACAAAGAGTGTCATTATAATGCCTGGCAGCTTAACTCGCAAAACCTTCTTTGCAAAGACGTGTAAAAGGGTTATTCTCTAAAGACACATCACACAGAACAGCACTGCTCAAGTGGTAAGAGCTCTGGACTGAGGACAGAGATTAACAGGGTTTAAGTGCAAGTAAACTACCTGTGTGAAAGCCTTGCATGGTGACCCTCAACTTAAATTCTTTTTGTGGCAAAGGACTCACTGCTGTGCTTATGCACTACAGCATTCACTAGTCATCAAATCATGACTGACATTTTTTTTCTTTTAAGTTTCCATCAGAGAGGTTATGTTTTCACATGTGTTTGTTTGTTTGTCCGTCAGCAGAATAAGGCCAAAAGTACTGAAGTACTTTTTTTCCCTATGAAGTCTGCTGTATGTTGTTTGACACTGACCTGATCTGAGTGCCCTCCTAATTGTTTGTGTATTCTGCTTTGATGGCCCTGTTTTCAACCTGAATACAGCTACTTAAAGTTTGTGTTAGTTTTGGTGCAATTCATTTCAAATAAAACTCTGTAATTCATTGTAATTATTGTAATTATCAGCACTTGCTTACTTGCGCATTACTCACATGGACCGGCATGGAAATAACATTCTCAGAAATCACCTTCACAATTACACGTGTGTCATTTTGGCTGCAGTAGCCTTGACTTTAATGAGTAGAACCACAACATGACACAAAAACAACACAAGCAAGGATATTTCCCAGAAAAGATCTGTCACACTACGGGTGTTCAAAACTGAAAAGGTTAATTAGGCTGAATCACCTGTGAAAAGATAGTAGGGAATATAATAATGAACATTAAGCACATTGAGAGAGACTGCTCTGTCACTGTGAGTCATTGGTTTAAGCTGTCATGAGACACAGCTACACTTGGCTGAAGCATCCTTTAGCAGAACACTGAATTCCTATCAGCTGTTCTCTAGCTGACCTTGACCTTTAACCAGTGACCCCCCCCCGGTTGGTAACAGAGTGTCAAAAAAAACATGAAAGCATCACGCAAAACGGACAAACGTGTGCAGGCATGCAAAATAAAAGTTACATGAAATTTTGTCCCATATTTACCGTGTGTTTTTCTTCTGTGGTGACCCTATTCCACTGTGGCTCGGAGGACTTGCATATCGTGCTGTGAGACTGAGGAGAGAGCAGAGATGACAGACAGACTGTTAACACACTCAGATGAGGAATGAGACCAGCGTCTTGCTGGAATTTTCTTAATCCATGCCTTAATGTAATAATGTGAGTGAGAGGAGGTATTCAGATAGAAACAGCGAGAGGAAAACGAAGAGATAAGCAGGGAGAGAAAAGAAGAACCACATGGCACATACTGGAGCACGCCAGCAAACATTTCTTTGATTTTTTCACATGATGGCTCACACATGTTTATTACCACACACGTATGACTAAGCCAGTAACATTCGTTCATAGGGCCGCTGAGATGAAATGGCCCAAAAAACTTTCACAATCAATTTCGTGGAGGCACCGTTTGAAGAAAGTCCCAAAAAACACACTATACGCAGAGGCAAAGGAAATACCCACAGCACCAGTCACAGTTTATAACCAAACACTCACTGTTAGTCATTCACAGAGACGGGAATTAAAGCTGGCTGCTGCACTCATGTTTGACAGGAAGTAGTTAAGCTACTTGTAGAGTGCTTTATGAATGAAGAGATGTCTTTAATCATCATAGTACACCCTGTAAACAATGAAAAGTTAAAGACCAGGTGGCAAGGCTGTTTATTCCTCTGTGTAAATGTCCTGTGTGAAGTGTATGACTTGCAAATCATGTGAGTATCACAAACTGAATGAACAGACCCTCTATTGAAAGTTGGCCTCTCTATCATCTAGACATACAGTATATTCTTTTTTTTTTCAGCTATTAGCCTTAAATGCCTTTGGGAAATAATTATTATGTATTGCTAAGTAACAACTGAAAACCCACTAAAAACAGTAGTATCCAGTATCAGTACCAGTACCTGTATCATTTGTATTTCAGCCAATGAGTAAAGAGGAAGGGGATCCTGATGGACATTCAAGCTAACTGCTCCTTAGCTAGTGAAATATTAGCATTATCACAGAAGTGGCTATTGTTGCTACTTTCTCACTCTGTTTAAAAAGAAAACTAAATTTGAACTCACAAACTGAAGCTAAATAAAGAGTAAGTGTTAAAGTTCAATCAAACTACTGTATATATTGCTGGCAGTGCTATGGCAGGCTCAGTGAATCTATGCTTACATTATTAGTTATGTAAATGGATTTAAAGCTTCAAATTTAGCTGCTACTAACACAGATCAACCTATTTTGAAGGCACTTACAGAAATATATAAGTATTTCACTGTGTAATTAAAGAAAATTAAATAAATAAATAATTAAATGATCATAATACACAAACTCACCGGAAGGATGAATTTCAAAAGCAGTTTGGTCACAGTAGCCTTAACTAATGTAAAGTAAGTTGTTGGCTAAATTCTATTCCCAACAAATTCTGACTGTTTTTCAGTCCCACAATAATTTTAATAAAGCATTAAATATCTTATACACGCAAAGTCCCCCTGTTTGACTGACACATTACAAATAAATGCATTTCTGGAAAGAAGAATTCCAGCTAATTGTAGACTTTAACTCGTACCTTCAACAGGGTGAACAGAGATAGAAACCTGAGTTTTCCTCTCAGTTCCTCTTCAGGACGGAGTCGCAGTAGTTGAAGACGTTCAGCAGCAAAACCATCATACAACTGTCCTCTAGACTGACCAGAGCTTCAACTGGAGCACAGAGGAAGCAGCATACACTGCAGTCTGTTCAGACGTCCTTCTTTTCTGACAACGGGGGAACAACTTGTTCTCTGTTTTGTGATTGTGGGCTGCTGGTTTGGCGTTGGTGAGTGAAAGTGGACAGAGACAATAAACTACCTATACTGGGTAGCTGAATGACGCACAGCAATCATCGCATCTCATTTTCTGCTTTTAGTGCACACTTGTCAGTTTTGCATAAACAAATGCCAACAACTGCGAAATCAGACTTTTACATTTGAACAGATTCATGCATTTAGCTGACACCCTGAGCAGAGTGAATAAAATGTGAGTTCATCAGCAAAAGAGCAAACAACTCAAAAACTAAAAGTACTGCTTCGAGTACAACATTTGAAAATATATGAGTCACTTTATGAAAGGGATTGCACACCTCAGACATACCATCAAGAAACTGACCATGACTTTCATAAAATTTATTACTGATCAATATCACAGCAACCTCTTATTCAAGCATCATTTCCTCTTCAGCAGATGTATAATAAAGGCAAGAGTGGGACAGAAGTTTTAGGCCTTGCTGAGGTGATTTCTATTAATTGACTGAATAAATTTCTCTAGTGCGCTAGTGCTTTGTTCAGAGAATTCAAACTGTAAACGACAAGGATCTTTTGAGGAGGTGAGCAGAGTTGTAATAAGTACAAGCAACGCATATATATATATATATACACACACTCACACAAGCCTCTCACCATCTATTTCTCTCCCTTTAGACAATTAGCCTCAGTTTGAAACCACCTGTGATGATGACCTTGCAGGTTTTCATGCTTCCATGTCATACTAACAAGCTTCAGAGCAGACAGCAGAAAACATGGGGGAGCAAGTTCAGGGCAGTTTCCCATCATAGTGGCAAGCACCTTTGTATCATGTTATTAATGAACTATATTATACATGACATGTTGGTTAATGGTGTCTGACAACTAAATACATTCCCCTTAACGTCCCGAAACCCCTCACAACCTGCAGTGCATTTCAGCTCCCGTTAGTGTGTTTTGTGCTCTGTTAAATACCCTAAATGACACTCAGCACACAGAAAAGACAAGCTGAGACAGAGATTAATGGAGCCAGCCGCACTCTAAAATGCTTCTTCAGCATTTTGATGGAAAAAAGAAAAAAGGGTCGGGCATAAATGTATGCATCGCATTCCTCTCTAAGTAAAGTTTTTATCCTTTGCTTCGCTTTCTCTGTCTTCTCTCTCTTTTTGTTAGAGAGGGAGTGCAGTGCAAGGTTGTTAGCAAGGAGGAACAAGTGTTATCTTCAAAGTCAGCAAAGGCCACAGAAGTCTAAGAAAAGTAGTCTAAGTGCAGCTCATGTAGGAGCAAGCCCACGGTTGTATATGACAGTAATGGCATACCGGTGCACAATTTCCCACCACAGGACCCGTCCTGACCCCCTCCCCCTCACCTCCAACTTTATAAAATGCAATGAAACAAGAAAGTAATGGTATAGAGCAGCCAGCCTGGAGTGCCAACCCACTACATTTATGATCTTTCCAATGTGGAAAAAGAGACACCAGAACACACAGAGGGATCCAGGAGCAGGGGAAGGAGATGGGGTGCTGGTGGAGGTGAAAGGGAGGGTGGTGGTGGGGTGGGCGGGCAGTGCAGTCTGTCACTTTTGATTGAATACAACATACATCAAAGGCCCCTCCGTTTAATCGACCAGGACATTGTGCTACACACATGCAAGTGATATTGGATGCCATCGCTGTCCTATTAAATGTGAGTAATATCAGGTTAAGCCTGACTGTGGCCACAGCTGAGGTCAGACGCAAACTGATGGGTTTTAGATCCAAAATGGCAGCGCTCAGGAGCTCAGGCCAGTGTGATGACAGCAGGTAATGAGATGCCATTTGACCTTCATGTCCAGGAGGGGGGGGGGGGCGCTCGCTTCTCAACCCTCCTTCTAGCTTGTCAGTCAAAACAACCCAAATGAGTGTTCATTGAGCTGCTAGATGACACTTGTCAGCGACTGTTACAAATGTCTGTCACAAAGATGATTCATGTCACCACCTTCTATAGTTTTAGTTGGTCGCAGTTGGTTTAGGAAACTAGAGGTACTGTACTTGGTTAAAGTTAGAGAAAGATCCCGGTCATGGTTAGAAGGAGACACGATGCAAACCGTAGTGTGTTTGTTGTTAAAGGCAGACAATTTGTGCATCTAAACAGTCATCTTAACTTCTTCCCTAAAAACCTATGCAATACTATTATGATGCTCTGTTACTTCCCACATTGCTTGTTGTAGATAACAGTTATTATTTGAATGAATACAAATCTCAGGCCTGAAAATCACAGAAGCCATTTCCAGTGTTTGAACTCATCACCATGACGTCAGTTTTCAGTCTCCAGCAGAAAAGTAAATGTTGCTTCAATGTCAAATGAATTTTAATGAACATGTCTGGAGGAGACAGTTACCAAACAAAACAGGGAAAGAGCATCAGATCCAAACAGTTCTTCTTATTAGTGGAGCAAAAAAAGAGGAATACATGCAGCATAAAAGATGGATTTATCTACCGCTCTTTGAGCAAGCTGATGACAAGACTAATAAATGATTGCAACCAAAATCTGTCAGCATATGTTGCCTATGAGAAAGGCTAGAAAAAATAATATCCATATCTGTTAACATCTTGTAATAAAAGCTACAACAATAAAAGCACTAATCCATGATGTATGACGGACTCTGACTCTGAAACAATAAACAGGACAAATTGAACCAAACTATTTACCAGTTCATGATGCCACTAACATTATTCCATCCTCCTCATATCACCATGTGAAAATGATCCCAACTCCGTCCCCTGGACTCGGCCACAAAAACACACACTCGCTGCTCAGGCTGAGACTGTACCTAGGAGACGAGTCAGGCTTGGCCAGGCTGTTGGCTCTCCCATAAGGCAAGCGGCTCTTCCTGTCGCGAGACACGGCGGTGGGCAGGCGTGAGGAGCGCCAGACCAGGGGGTCAACTTGTTCGCCCCGGGACATGGTGAGTTAAAGAGGGAGGGTATTACTGTGCCCTGCCAGGCCCGGGCCCCCCTGCCTTCTAGAGCTCTGAAAACCTCCTGTGGCTCCGGGCTGTCGCGATCTGTCCAATGGGGAGTTCCCCCCCTGCACACACACGCTCACACACACTGAGTCGCACACATCCCATTCCCTGTCCCAGAGACACCAGTTAGGCCAGCAGGTGCTGTCTATAGAAAGCTCCCCATACCACAACTGTAGATGTGCAGTAGACCAAATGTGTGAGCGTGTGAGAGTGTGTGGGAGCATGTGTCTCTGTGTAAATCTATGAGACAGATAATTTGATCATTTGAAAAGCTTAACATTTTTAATTTAAAACATCCATTCTCCCAGCTTATCTTATATTTTGTGAAGTTACTCAGACATGCTAAATCTTCAGGGTCGACTGGAGCTTACAGGAATTCATCATTGGGGAAAATTAGAATTAGAAAAAAATTTTATGAATAGATTTAATTACATCTCAGTGTTTTGAATAGTGGGTGAAAAGGGAGAGGAGCGTGGCACCAGGAGTCAGGCATGAAGCCTCAAACAAAAGACCATTACAAAATCTTTAATATAGTTTTAAGATGACAATGTACAATCTGAAAAGTGCGCAGAAAGCAAACTTACTCAGTTTCATAAAGACACACCAAGCAAGAGTTTAGGAGCAACCATGTTTGACACATATATGTAATGTAATATAGTTCTGAAATGCATCAGATCTAAGCAGGCAAAAAACATCTACCTTCACATGGATGGTGTGAATGTGTGGGATTCACTGCAGCTCAGAAATCTAAGCTATGGTTGCAAGTGTAACCTGCTTCTTCTCCAATGCACACAATGCTTTTGGATGCGCTGAACTTGATGGATTCAACTATAACTAACGCGTAGGTGGAAAAAGTGGTCTGATGGGGGAGTTGTACATTAATGTTTCCAGGCATTTAACCAATTTGGAACTGGATCTAAAAATGGAACTGGATAATGGAACCAACTCCTGTGTATGTTTCCTGTGTGCAAAAGAAAATTGTAACACCAAACAAAAAAAAAAAGCATTTCAGAATCCCAAATAAGAATTTTAGGCGGATTTTTCCTTTACGAATATAAAAAGTCCACTGCAATGTGAGCTCTTCCCATAGCAACAAAGAGCATGGGACGCAACACTCAAGAGCAACACATGGTCGCAAATCATCTGTGTCTGACGTTTGACTCACACACTCATGATCAGCTGGCTCACGCACACGCACACACACACTCCAGAGACTGTTAAACCAGCTATGAATGAGTGAATGCTCATTCACATATAGCCACTTTAAGAGATTTAAACTGACAGTGAGTTGTCATCGTCAGCTACTCTAGCGAACATTGTGGGACAGAGTTTGTGATTGTACTTCACGCAGTATGTGTGATCACGTGAGAGCAACGTTTTCCTGATTTCTCTCTCCTGTAGACTCATTAAACCTCTCCAGACTCTCTTGTGCTACAGAGAGAGGCTGAACGGTCCACTCACAGATTAATGGCTTACTTTATCACTGACAGACATGGACTGATTCTCTGACCTCCACTGTGGCCTTAAGCATTCAGATGTGATGAACTTATCAGCCCAGGGCAGAGAGGCATTACTGAGGCTGTGGACAGCGAGGGCAGAGGGTCTATCTGGAAATGAACTGAGAGATTCCTTCATGAATTTAAATGTTCCAGCTCCTTAAATATCTCCCGGACACACTCTTGTATTTGTTGACAGTAGAAAAGAACAGCTTCTGTAATGGCTTCATGAGTGTGTGTGTGTGTGTGTGTGTATTCGTTTGGCATGTTTTCGTAGCCGGACTTATGCAGCGGTGTGTTTCGAACTTCGCTGTTTGGTGTGTATGTGTGTGAGAGTGTTCTCCACCTGTTGTGTGGGGTAAGGGTGAGGAGGGGCTACAGGAGGGTGGGAATGGGAGGCAGCTGTGCCCCTAATAACCCTGCCACACACACACACACGATACACTGACCTCACCGCCACCATTTCCTAACTCGTCCAAACACAGTAAGGCTAAAGCTCTCGACAATATCATCTTACTAAGACTGTTCGCTCTCACTGTGCCGATTTTACGCACATACACTGGCACGGACGGGCACGCACACGCACGCGCACACACACACACACACACACACACACACACACACACACACACAGCACGGCCGAAACTTGATCCAGTCAGGGGGAATGCTGCTCATGTGTGGCATGTCAGGCCTTCCTTTAGATGCTACTCTAATGGCTGCTCTGTCTATTTACATCACACAGGGACAGAGCTTTGCTTTTACTGCTTAGCTGCCTGTGAGCCAACACTACTGTACAACACACTTATTAGGACAATTCACCATCCCTTACATTGAGTTAAATGTCCAGTACTGTAGCCTGTAGTGCGCACATTCAATGACTTTTTATGACCTTTTCCTGACCCAGACAACTAGCGATACCTTGCTTTTCACTGTAATGTTATGTCATTTTTTGTTAAGTTGGAATATTTGATTTTGAAGCAGCTACCACTCTCATATCTGTCTGTTACACTTGAGGCTAAAGCCAGCAACTGGTTAGCTTAGCTTAATTAGCATAAAGACTGGAAGCCGTGGGAAACAGCTAGCCTACCTACCAACCACTAACTTACCAACACAGCTAAAGCTCACTAACTTCAATGTTGTGCGACGGTTGTTTTAACAGTACTCAAACAGAGATGTGTTTTCTTTGTTATCAGTGTGAGTTTGCCACTGTTAACGGTTCCTGCTTCAATATCCAGACCATGGTGCTAGTTGCTTCTGCTGCTTATGCTATGCTAAGATAAGATAAATGACCTCCTGACACTAACAGCTAGATGTGAGAGTTTTATCTCATCAAACTCTGAGAAAGAAAACAGATTAACTTATTTCCTAAAATGTCAAGGTATTCCTGCGGATTGCATTATCCATTTGTTTTGGCTTTTTTTCTGTCCAGAGGTAAGAAAATCTGCTGACCAGCGCCTCTAAAGCTCACTAATTAACATGTAGTTGAATCTGTACAAAAACTGAAGTGTAACATTGAGGGATTATGTATGTATTTTCAGTAAATTAATAAACTTTAAAGGTGCCTATAGGTGGATTTGTGACCTTCAGACAGAGCCAGGCTCGCTGTTTCCCCTCCGCTTGCAAATCTTAATCCCAAATTAAGCTAACATCCCGCTAGCTGTAGCTTTACATTTCAAGGACAAATATGTGAGTTTCATCAAACTTATCTCTCTACCAGGGAGTGATTAAGCGTATTTCCTATACAATGTGAGGCAAGGACATAAAAAATGTAATGCGACTTCTGTACCCTTGACTCGTGTCTGTCAAAATGTCCTTATGGAGCTGATGCAGCAAAAGCCCTGTGAGCTTTTAATGAGAAACATCTTCCATGAAGGCTGTTACTCATTCCCACTGCGAGCCGCTCATATCCATCAATTTCCTGTTTACAAAAGCTCTAACTGGACCTAATTAAGCGTCCAAAAGCGATAAATCAGTCGACCTCTACTCCAACATGCATCCTAAATCATAATTGGTTCACTAATTCAAACCAGTGACATGAGCTTGCCTCTCTGACCTCTCGGCTACCTCTGCCCCAAACGAGACACAAACCAACACCGAACTACCGTAGCACAACCACATGTAGCTTCTACGGCGTAACGTACCTGGACTGCATCTCTTGCGTCTTGTGGCTGCTGGTGGACGGTGCGGTGCTGCTGGTCTGCTGGCTGAGCTCCACCAGGGACTGGTAGTACTGCTGCTGCTGTTGCTGCTGCTGCTTGTAGCGCGATAGGATGAAAAAGAGGCCCAGGATGCTCTTTAGGTTGCCATTCCTGATCTCTGGAGGAACAAAAGAGAGTCTGTCATATGAATTCATCCTGCATTTTTCATTCACTACTACCGCATGTAATGATTTACAACCTGCATCCAGTCTCCAGTCATTTTTTTGGGAATAAAATCTTTTTTTTTTTTTTTGCAGGCGAAAATGCTGCAGAATTTGTTTTTCATTTGTCTCAAAATAAAGCAGCTGACTGTGACGCTAAAAAATGAGTATTTTCCAGACCATTTATTGTGTATTTCAAACACTATAAAGTGAACATGTGTTGACTTTAAAAAAAATAAATCACTTGAGGATTGAGCTCAAGTGCAGCTGTTCAGCAACAAGCATAAAAGTTTTATAAGAGTAATTACACCTTAGTGTAGATATTGATATCTTGTATATCATTATGCAGAGTTATAGCCTTAACTCTTAATTGTGTTCCTCACGAAGTCACACTTACTCTGACAAGAACAAACAGTTGTAGATCCAAACTAAAGCATCTGCTCACATACAAGAGCAAACACGCAACTGGGTAATTTAGGAGTGTAGCTCAGCATGTGAACTTGTGGACTGGCGTGCAGCTGGCAGAAGTCTGGTGTTAGGGTAAGTCTGAGGCCAAACAACCAAAAATAATCAACAGAAACTTCATTAATGGTTCTGCTTTTGCCATGAGATGAGGAACTGATAGAGCATGTACAGGTGGTGTTGGTGTAGTGGCAGGACACTAAGAGAGGTGACACATTTTATGTAAATGGAGTAGATGAAAAGGAAACGATAACAGCTGATTTCACTGTCTACATCACAAACAAAATGAAATAATGTTGGCCTCACACCAAATTTCCAATTTCAAAAATAAAATCATGAGAGTTTTGCTCCCATCATCTCGATCGTTCAGTCTAAGGTGATGGTCTGAGCTTCTTAAGTCAGTCTTTTTTTCGACTTCATGTTCCGATAAAATCAAACATGTTTAATATTATCATCAGTTTTTAGTCTTCATTCATGCAGACAGTGACGTTCAATGACGCCTTCGCAGGAACCAAACAGGAGGCAGCAAACTGCGCTGACAGTGAGCATGGAGGCGACTCCGAGGAGGTGCAAGAATGCGAGTGGTTTGGTGTGTGGCCAACATTTAATACATAGAAGAGGCAAAGAAAATAATGTCAAAATAAAGCAGGAAATCATAAATACAAAGTCCAAATACAGTCATTTTAGGGTCAAATCGTGTCAATTACAGGGTTGAGTTATTAACTTTAAGTAAAAAAATTTCCATGAGGAGCATAATGGGAAATAATCTGAAAGGAGTCTAGTCTTGACCCTGCAAGATCCCCAGTCTTTACAAAATCTAATAGTATGACACATTGTCTTTAGATGGGAGAGGGTGTCAGACTATATAATAAGAATAAACCAAAACATATAATATTGAAAAATGAACTTGAAGAAAGTAAGAGTGCAGTATGAGAAGTGAAGAGATTATATTCATGTATGGGGAATCAGATCTCTAAGAAAGTCCAGGCCTGCAGATGAAGTTACCTTTTAAATACGCTGACAGCGAGAAAGCTCCTAATCAATGAGTCACTTTGTCCTGAGAGTGAATCTCATCCTCAACAGTTCATCAGACAAAACTCAAACAAATGCATCTCTCATAGACTCTGAGGTAGGATTCAGCAGTCACAGAGGAGGGAAAAATTGATCACTGTGGCTAACGCACCCATTTGTGAAATGGACTTTTTATATCAACCCCTCAGTGAGAGCTGGCGCACGGAGGCACAGGAAGGATGGCAGCGGCTGACGCAGGGATTTTTACTCCATTTTTCAATCTGGGGAGGCTCTGTTCTCCCCAGCCATCCATGGCCAGGCTGCTTGGAGACTGTGAAAGTTGGAAGAGATTAATCTCGTGGGGGTGTTTTCCATTTTCTAACACCCAGAGGCGGTAATTTATACTGGGCCTTAGAGAGCGTCTGAACAGCAGTGTTTTCTGTTCTTCAGGAAGAGACAATGCTGCAGATTCAGCCGACCACAGAGCTGCTATGGACTGAAACTTTTTTGGCAACTGTTAAAATTACATTATAGAAATTACACTGATGAGGAGAAGAGGAAGAAAAATATTTCACTGATCCCAAAAGGGAAGCTGCATCCTAGGTCAGTGTCAGCTACAGAACAGCAGATCTCAGTATTTTACATCCTGGAAACTTTTGCAACTTGTAGGTTCGCATCAA
This sequence comes from Seriola lalandi dorsalis, assembly GCF_002814215.2. Lineage (NCBI taxonomy): Eukaryota > Metazoa > Chordata > Actinopteri > Carangiformes > Carangidae > Seriola > Seriola lalandi. The sequence continues at coordinate 130,234 of NW_019524924.1, forward strand.
GGTTACATTACCAACCAGGCAATTTGGCAGCTGTCCCGTCCTCGCTGTTTAATTGTGTAGAAATGCAATTTCTAGGAGACAGGGTTGAATGATGAGGTCATTTGCAACACGTACCTAATTTTACAAATATGTTCATTATCAACTTTTTGTCCTACAAAAACGTCAGAGGCGAGTTAGTTGGTTATGAACTGACAGGACTCAAAACTGGAGACTGGGTCAGGCCACTGAAGTTCACTGAACTCCCTGTCATGTTCATGTTTGAGACGACTTTTGCTTTAGACGTTTTTCTCAGGAAACCTTGTCATCCGCTGAAAGCAGGAGGACCCTCGCCGCTCTGGAGCAGCGTAGAAGACGAAGCAGAAGAAGAAGAAGTGTTTCTTCTTGGCTCACGCTCAGCGAAAATGTGCTTTTTTGCTTCTGGAGGCCTTTTATGTGGCTGACACGGTTTCATTCAATCTTTTTTTTATTTGGAAAACTAGTTATTTCATTTCATCAGTCACAGAGGAATTTTGGAGGAGGTGAAGGAAAGGTTCTAGCACAGCTGGGTAACACAAAGTAGAAGACAAATGTGGTGTGAGTACTTAAGGACTATATATTCTGTCTTTACCTGATTAATCAACCAGGCCTGGGTTTAATCCCCAGACAACACATGTCCAGTCAGGGTCTCCCTACAACTGCACAGCTGGTTTTGTCTTTTCTTCTGCTGCTTCTTTGTGTAAGTTTGATTTAATTCCTTTGTTTGACTTCCATTTAATTATGAGCCCCTCAATTAAATCATTAAGACATTTTTTGTAGCCAGAAAGGAAAGGCGTTACACTACACTTACCCTCGCCCGAGGCCTCACCTTCTGGTCAGAGAACAAGTGTGTACCTCTTGCTGACACAGCACACATGAGCGTTTAAGTGGACTAATAAAATCAGATCTATCTAAAACATAAAAAAAAAAAAAAATTCACCCACTGAGATCAAGAAGCAGAGAATTTATTGTGGTGAACAGGTCATACTGCGGCTTGCCCGCTAGCACTACAACCATGAAGATCCTGTTCCGCTAAGGTCTCAGTTGTGCGCTGGAGAGAACCTTTAATGACCTGCTGTAAGGACCCCTCACTGCAGCCCATTATCAACTGCAGGAAATGTGTGTTTTAGGGCTTTACACCTGCTCTTTAAGCCTGGAAACGGTAGACTGAACTTCCTGTGGATAATTATCACATTTCAGGTCGTAAAACTTTTGCTGCTTTTGATATATTTCTTGTGCTATGGGGTCATACGTGAGTTTGAGTAGAAGTAGTTCCTTTGTCTTTATAACAGGTCTCCAGTCTGGCCAGTGGTGCTTTGATACTTGCGCACAGCAGTACTTGCAGCTAAATGCATGTCCACAATGACAATGCTAACACGCTAATGTTTAGCAGGTAAAATATTAAGAATATTAGTTTTGTGAGTTAGCATGCTAATATTTTTAAATAGCACGAAACACAAAGTCTGCTGAGGCTGATGGGAATGTTATTAGTTTTGCAGGTATTTCATCATAAACCAAGGTATTAAACAAATACATATAATAAATATAATAATTTGTCCTGATGATGGTGCTAAATAGAAAGTCAAGGGATCACCAGAATAAGTAAAATAGTTCCACAATTTTAACTATAAATGTCAGAGGTGAAGCCAGGGGATCATGTAAGTCAAGAGGATTCATCATCTGGGAATCATGACAATGCCATTCCCCTCCGTTAGGATAGTTCCCTGGATAAGTGAGAATGTTGGCCTGCTGGTGGCAGAAGCTGTAAAGTCAGGGGATGACCAAAGTCATTAGGCTTCATCCTCTGGGGATCATGAATGTATGGAGAAATACCATGGTAACTCTTCCAATATTTAATACTGAGATATATGGTGTAAATCAAGGTAAAAAGTTTGTTTCTCAATCAAAGCCACACATAGTCACGTTAGGATCTGCCTTGTTTCTGATCAGATCATTCAGGTTTTTTCATATTCCTCCGGTCACAAGCCCCTCGGTGTCACCGTGTCACCACTCTGTAGCATTATTTTCTTTTGTTGCATGGGGAAAAAAAAGGCTTTGGACTTGTTTCCATTAACGTTCTATAACCTCCCTTAGCGGAAACGTCTGCGGGGGAACCGACGCTCTTTCAACGAGATGAGTTTTTCCGGAACTCGGGTTTACAGCCACCCACCAGAGAGATGCAAGGGGCCTTCTAGAGAGGTTATTACAATAAGTAAGTTCTAGGTTCCTGTATGCACATCAAAGACTTTTTTATTCCCACGCCTTGTAAAAAGATAATAAAGTCTGTGTATGCTAGCCAACAGAATCTGGAAAACCCTGAGTTGATTCAAGACATGAGCGGGAAGACATGGGCGTCTAATTCAACACACTGAGAATAAGGCTGACAAAGGCAGACAGTCAGTGAGATAAAGATGGACTGAGTGAAGGGGGGTGATGAAACGCAGCAGCAACATCAGTGGACAGAGTAACCCAATAGCCCATATATTTACAGAGCCACTTTGAAATTCCAGGCCTAGTGAGTCACTTTGCTGTTTTTAGTGCTGTAGTTGGGGAGGGGGGGGCCCCAGAATTTAGAGCTGTCGGTCAGTGTGTCAGGGTGACTATTTCTGCTGCTGCAGGGGTCAAGGGCACGCTCACCTCTTTAATGTTTAAAGGGGAGCAGGAACAACATGAGGTCTGGAGGTCCTAAATAACAGCTGGAGACACTTTCTGCGGGAATAAGTTAGATGTGCTCGTGTGGAGCCGCATAGAAAACCCCAATAAGAGAGAATGAGTTCGAGTTTTCTTTCATGTATATACTCACCGTCTATCTAGCACTTCTTTTGAATGCTGTATTGATGTCTTTCTGATTTTATGCTTTCTTTTTTATTTATTTATGTCACTTATTATTTTTATGTTACTATTTTATTATTATTTCATCTCATTTTACATGAATGTTTTTAACATGTTTGTATGTTAGTTTCATGTCTTCGCATGTGATGCACTTGGTGTATGCAGCACATGGACACTTTGCAGATAATGCAGGGATTTTATTTTAAACTAAGACTAAGAGACAAGGGTAAAGGACAACACACCAGCGACTCAGTAGATCTGTGCATAATATTTCCCTTTAGCATCTATATACACATTGTACTACTTCACTGGGTTGACGCTCATCAAAAGCTCCAGAGAAGCAGCAGTTTATTTATTTTTTTACATTTCTTTGCTTTCCAGTGAAAATTATGTATCTCAATTTTGGTTTTCAGACAAACTGAAGGATTAAGTGTTCCTTTGTGGGTTGAGTAAATTCTCCCAACTCTTAAGATAAATAGAGCATTTAAAAGCTCAATGGATTATCAAAAACAAATGCATTGTCACAAAGCTGTAAAGAAGGGCTGGTTTGCTTAAGCTCATAAAAGTTTACATGTTGGACAGATGTGGTTTTCACAGGAAAACAAAAATCAGCTCCAGAGATTGAGACCTACTAGCTATAGCAGCCTGACTATTTCTTAATGTACGGCAGGTCAGGTGTGGGCTACGGGTGTCAAACGGTGCACATGAAATGACACAAGGCCACACATCCCATCTGGTGGGATTTGCTTTACAGCAGCTCTTTAAACGCAGTGAAAAGAAGTGACTGCAGTCGGATTTATTCCTGAACTTTGAGGGAATCTTGAGCACCTCCAGCTGAGCTCAAATTAAGTGTAAAACATAATCATAACACATAGTTTGGAACTTAACTGTAACTCAAACCTTGGCCTTGTGAGACAATTTTATCTTATCTTTCAATTTGGCAAGTATTCCCTCAGCACAGAGCACTGCTGTAGTCGCGGCTGTCATATAAGCCTTGTACTGTATACCCCGACGGTCGGGAGGCGAATCCCTCTCCGCAGTTTTTATCCTCCCACAATCCACTTTGATGCCCTAATGATTGCCTACACTGCCATAGTGAAAGCTGGAGATGGAGAAACTGTGCACCCCTGCCATGATACCAATGTGGTAAATTCCATTGCTGTGAAGTATAATAGCATGTCTTGGAAATAGGCTTTAACCAGTTTTTTGAAGATATTTGTGAAGAAATGGAAAGCTACCCACGGAAGGTTCGGGTGGTGCTGGAGCCACATTCATTTTCCAGGTCTAGAAATTAGAATTAGCTAAGACAGGGAGATCCCTCTACTGCTGTTCCCCTGATTCAATTAAGAGTTTAATCAGGCCTCGAACCGCACGTTGTTTATTCTTCTTACCTTCTGCTGAGAGCCCTTGTACATTCACTCCTCTGGCGTCCAGGAAACTGAGGCAGGCGTCCACATTTTCGATCTGTTGAGAAGACGGCAGACAGTCAGCACAAAGCACAGACGCTGCAAGAATGTGACGATACTTAACGTTGAATGAGCCTAAATGTCTCGGGGCAGTGGGCTCAGAGCATGGGGACCATCAGTGTTATTACCCATAAAGCACATCATTGTGTGGTCATTACCCCGACCCCCTCTCGCCCCTGGGACCCGGCTGCGTGACATACTGACCGCAGTGTATCACCACCTACACAACCCGTGGCACACACATGCATTCAAGGAGGGAGGCACCCACCCACCCATGTGTACACACAATGCCTGTGGTAGAAACACAAATCAAGTCCACTTCACACATGCAGACACACACAAGAAGCAAAATGCGGGCGAATGATCATTCTCTCTCTCTCTCTCACACACACACACACACACACCAGTTGACAATACAACAACAAAAAAAATCCACATTCATTTGCGCATGAACACAGGGTGTGTAGGTGAGAGTGGCTCACTGAGGCCTTTTACAACACAGTCAACAACCGTCACCTCCGCAGACTGGTATCGGTTTCACAAAGGCTCCGCGAGGTTGCAGTTATGAGGGGGATTTTTGCATTCCTTGACAGTGGCTCACGGGTGGCTTCATTAGCATGGTGGCGAGCCGCCAGCGCCCCTCAAGAGGTCTTTTATGACAAGGTCGGAGGTCGGAGCGCTCGACTTCGGCGCAGTGTGCCAAGGCCACACAAAGGGCAGACTGGGCAACTCAGCCGGACGTCCAGCAGGCGATGATGATTCATGAGCTGCAACTCCCCCTGAGTTCTGTGACGCGTCCCCTCTCTCTCTCTCTCTCTCTCACTATCTAATGCTCGTTCCCTCAATGTGCCTGTATGTATTTATATGAGAGAGGGAGACTTTGTAGAACCAGGATAATGAGTCATATCTGCGCAACACAGCCCGCTTGGATACTTGCTGATTCTTCTCTTACTCCCGCTGAGCTGAACTCTATTGTCCTCAGCGGCTTAATAATGTGTATTTCAGTGGCATTTAATTCAAACGGTGAGAATTGGCGCTGCATTAATGGTACAGAGAGCCAGAGAATGTGGGCGATTTCACAAAGTTTCATGAGCATACGTTTTCTGTGCTCGTTACAAGCTGCAACATAAAGTTCCTGAGTGAGATCACAAGCTATTTTATTTTTAACGCTTGCACTGTGGTTTCCAGTCGTTTCTACTCTCACAAGTTTGCTGTATTTAATCTAAAAAGAACCAGATTCAGCTGGAAGATGTGGAAAACCCTTTTCATGTTAATATTTTTTATCGCAGCGTCATTTGTCTGACAATATCAGGAATATCTGCTCACTGTCAGCACTAACTTTACTGGCTGATCGGGTGCTGATACATACATACAGTATACACCCTGATGGAGGCTACAAGCTAAAACAAGTTAGACTCACAGTAAAGTTGTTCTTTAGTGCTGCTGGAGCTACGACCTCTTCACACAACATTAGTCGTAGGCCTTCGTCAAGTAACATCACGTCCCTGGTGTTACCTGGGTGAACTGAAAGGTGGGATGTAACTACTGTATATACGTTTAGCCAACTGTTGTACTTACACTAAGTACAAGGTACTTTTCTGCAATGTTCTATAATACTTCTGCTCCATTAAATTTCACAAGAAAATATTGTCATTTTTCCTCCACTAAATTTTCATGAGAATAATGTTTAAGATACAACAAACAATATATGATCAGCCTATAAAATATGATGTTCTGTTACAGATTAAGCTGTGTATAAAAGGGCAACATCAGCTACATTAAAATGCTTCTAACACATTTAAGCATCATAATATGTTTAATAATAATATATCTCTGAAAGGAGCCATAATTCTGATGAGTCATTTTTGCTTTTGATACTTTTTGCCAATAACACCTGTACAGTACCTAAGTTAAAGTTTTAAGTGTAAGACCTTCACTTATTACATTGTTGTATTGCTACTTTTGGTTTTGAATAATTCTTTCACCACTGCCCTTTATCATAAAGGGTCAGTTCAACTAAAACAAAAATGAAAATCATATTAAAAGGGGATATCTGTGAGTATTCTCTGCTGCCGAACATGGTTCCTTGCTGGAAGCAGGTGGTGGTGATTGACGCTTGACAACAGCTTCAGGCCATTGTTGCGTTTACAAGACAAGCGATTATAATACGTCCTCTGAGCAGCGCTACGTCTTGAGGGCAGTTTGGAGGCTACAGTGACAAGACGGGCTGGGGATAGCTGGTTAGCATACTAACTTAAGTTGAATAAAAGACGTGATAGCGACAAGAGTTAACATTGGTTCTGTTTTCCACCTCTGGAGACAGCTGTTGGTGAGTAAAGCAATGACGTTTGACGTTTCTCCTAGACTGGTGAGTAAACAGCTGCTAATGATAACGTTAGCTATGTAGCAATAGCGAAACTTACACATAGCTCCTTTATACAATAACTGTGTTTCTGTTTGCAGACATACATACAACTACTGTTTCCAAGGTCAACAATGAACTTTACTCTCAAAGAAGACTGACTACACACGCTCCTTTTTCTTTAAGCATCAATCGTACAAGCCTCCTCTGTTACTGGCCTCTGAGGCAGCTGCGCGGTGGATCGAATCCTTTGCTCAAGGGCACCTCAAAATCAGTCCCAGTCACTTTCTCTCCGCAGACTGAGATGTTTACTCTGGTTGCATCAACAGGGAACCTCGCGGGGCAAGAAGTTACAAACAGAGCTTCCCCCATCTGCCTGACACAACTCAACCTCCTCCCACTCCCCAACTCCACACGCATTCCCAGCGAACCCCCTCACATGTGGGCCTCTGTATTCTCTTCCCACATGCCGCACACACAGACTGACACATGTGTGCCCAGGTGCTAGCGTTTTTTGGTTCCCCTCCACACACGCTCTCAGAAGTTTGTACGTGGGGAGACATGTGCGGAGCAGCGTTTGTGAATGTTCAACACTGCAGTATTAATTAGACCGAGCAGCAGGATGATGTGGGATGCGGAGGTTCTAACAGCCTGTAGTCATAGATGATATATAATTAACAATATTTGCATGATAACAAGCTTTTTTTTTTTTAGCATGGAACAAGTCAGTTACGCAGATTCAGTTCCTGATATTTACATCAAACAGTTTGGAAGGTCTTACTGAAGCATTTTTCATCTGTTCCACAGGCAGCGAGTGTGTTCATGTGTGTGTTTGAAGGCTGGTTTAATGGATGATAAAGACAAAAAGGAGTGAACTCATAAACACACAGTAAATCTCTTTAGTTGGAGACAGATCTCTGCCTCGTTTCTAAAGGACGACAGACATCACCGGTGGAACTCACGCCTTCTTTCTCTGAGCCTTCAAATGACTATCCAAACAGAAATTCTGAGGCTTTTAGACGAAACCGCTGTTTGTTTTTAGTCGGACTTAACTCGAAAATGACGTAAACAAGCGGAATAATGATTGAAGGCGTTGATGACGGATGGGGCATTAATGTTCCGCAGGGTTCTGGCGATGTTTAACTGCTAGTTTGGTGGGTGGTTTGGCTTTGTGGCATCCTGTAACAGCTCCTTGAGAAACCGACATCATTTATTTTTCCGTTGCAGGCTGGCATCAGGCAGATCCACATGAGCCATTAAAAGCAATTTGGAAAAGGGCATTTTGATGAGGAGCACTTCACCCAATCATGAAGTACTTAGAGAAGGAAAAAGGAAGAACATTTCGAGGAGTGACAGGAGGGCACATGTGCGACATGCACTGTGGGAAGGAAACTTGCCACTGAGCTTGGAAGAATTATGAGGGAGAGCTGTTAAGTTTCTGCGATAATCAGTTTCAATTAAACTTTGTTTCATTTACAGAGCCACACTACAAATCAAAATATCACATTCCAGCTGACACAGGCAGCCGAGTGGAGAACAGCCCGTACTGAGACGAGGGTTGCTGAGAATGAAACCGCATTCCCTGGTTCAAACTGTAGTGCTAGACAAAGGGACAAGATTGAGGAGACCAACTGAATGTATACTTAAAGGTCCCATATTGTATAGAATTTTGGTATAAGATTTCCATGTCTTTTTTAATTATAAAGCAGGTCTAGGTTATACATTAATACTGTTAAAGTATCAAAGCGCTCAGTCCACAGAGAAATGCACACAGCATGTATTCAGAAACTGAGCCTTAAAACCAGCCGGTCAGGACTTCTGTAACTTTGTGATGTCACAACAAAGCGGTCACTGCTCTCAGCCATGCATCAAGCCCCACCCACCTGGACCCACCATCCAACCTTTGCAAGATTTGGTTTCTCTGAGTGTTTACCTGAAATCTGCTGTATTTTTTATTGGATCACTCAGAAAACACACAGCCAATCAAAAGAGAGGCTCAGAGCCTCCTCTCTTCTGATTGGCTCACTGACCTGTTGCCACTAGAGCTCCAGAGTGAAGCATGAGAGAGGAGATGTAAAACTATATTGAGATGGTTTTTGGTTCTTAAAACCACAAATATATCTTCTTATGGATCAACACTTCAAATAAAACACAGGGAAAGTGTCAAATATAGAGCTTTAAATGTACAAGTCTTGAAAGATGAAGACTAAAGTTAGTCATTTTAGGCAGAGAACACAAAGCTGTGATATCCTCCTGTGATATCCGTTGTGTAGTTTGACATCTGCTGCTTGCAAATATATTAGCAAATTTTAGACCAGGCACCTTGTGACAAACATCAACTGCTATTTACATTGAGGCACTAATTAGTCAATACAACTGCACAACTCTGGGATCAGCAGCTTTTGTTACTGTCATAATAATCATGGTGACTGGTCAGTGTGTTGGTACTGGGGTTTTATTATGAATTTCACAATATGATATCAAAACAGATAATGTCTGATTGGGGATGTTCAAAACATGTGTTAATACAATACTTCTTTATCTACAGCAGAGTTACAGTACAGACCTGGTTAGTTATACTACAACACAGTTCAGATTTCCATGACATTGGTTTATTATTGCGTAAAAAGCTAATTATTCCAAATTATAATTTATCCTCCCAGCTTTTAGAAGTGTACGGTTGGATTTGTGAACCGATCAGGAAACGGAACAAGTAGAAGTATGGATCATATATGGCCAATCACAAGGGTTTGTAATCCTGGTCTCTATTTAAGGGTGGTCTCTGGTGTTGGATGTGAAGAAGCCAATGGTTTTCATGAATGTGCAAACAAAAATCTATTTGCACTGAAACAGCTTTTAACGCCCAGTGATAAAGTATCTTTATCCACTTTCACATATATGTATTTTTTGTATAATCACTTTTCATGTGAAAACGACAATGCAAATGCACAAGAAACCGAGCAGCTGTAGATGGTGGTTCTATTAGCAAATAGTTAACAAGATAAATGTCTAATGGCTTCAATTTGTTCATGCACTTTTTCTTTTATTGATTTCTTTCTGCCATTAAAAGCCTGTTCTTTCGGACTTTTGAACGGAGAAAATCACATGAAACTGTTCTTTGTGACAAAATGACTCATCTTTTTGTCTTTTTGTTAACTCTTTACAGCAAAATTGTAGCCTTTCTACAGTACTTGAGTACGTTCATTTACTCTTTCCACTCCGGTGAGACTTAAAATGACACACTGGCTACTTCTGCATGTTAGCAGCTGAATTTCCTCTCGTCTCTCCTCGCCTGTGAAAACTGTCCTGATTTGCATTGAGTCTTTCTAAAAGGTATCAAGTGACTGATGTATGATGGCTGGAATTGGAAAAGTCTTATCCCTTCAATGCAACTGCTGAATACAAATGGGCCAACACCTCAATTACCACTTCCTACGGGAAAGAAAACAACCTCCTTGAAGACAGGACTGGAAAACCAGGCGTTAGCGCTGTACAGCACATGAGCACGGCTCAATAATTGATGGGTTTTACTCCAAAATGCTATATATCCACTGGAAAATACATGCCACCTTAAATCCCTAAGTCCATTTTTCAAAAACACAGATGACTCGAGCTTCACAAACACAGCTTTTTTCTCAATACGTCTCGGGATGACTCAGTTGACTCCTATTGACTTGTCTTTCTTTTCCAATGGTGGAACTGGTGGCTGGAACCTAAATGACCAGTGGGGTAGGGTTCAGCCATTACAGGCTGCGTTTTTATGTGTGTTCCTCAAAGAAAACACTTTTGCAGCATCTCTTTAGACGTTTATTTGGCTGAAGGCTGAAATCAAAGTCTAGTGATGAGTCTGGTGAATCAAAACAAATCAAACCGAAATCCTTCATGTACAAAACCACTGTGTCATCGTTTTAAGCTCTCCTCCCTGCAGATCAGAATCAATACCAGCTGAAGCTAACAGAATTAGTTTTGCCTCAGACACCTCCGTATCAAAGTTTGCTTTTTTTTCCACATGGCAGGATGAATACGCACCTTTTGTACCTATCAATTCCTCTTGGCATTTGAAACCTAATGAGGCAGAGCTCATCACTCATGCTGGGCCGACACATGACTGGGAATAGAATATACTTTATTAATCGCTGCCGCTCAGCTCAACTGAGCTTTGAAATCTTAAGGTTTACATGCACACAAAGACAAATCCCTCTGCAAGGGTCAGAATTATTTGTATGTTTTTTTGCCCTTGAGAACCAAAACCTGAAGGACACGTCAGCTCAGAGAGTCAGAATTTGAAACCACTCGGGGTTCCTTCTATTAAACAGACCACTTCTCTCACTGTCTGTCATTTCTGCATCAGTACCACACCCCCCATCCCCCACTTCAGACTGAGGGTCTGACACTTGTGCTCCTCCCTAACAGTCCATTGATTCCTCTTTCACCCCACCCTATCACTCTGAGTGTGTCCACAGCAGACAGCTGCTGACAGAGGATGAATCAAAACAGATCAAACGGGACAGAGTGTAGAGCAGCTGATGGGCAGAGGGGAGGCTGGGTTAAAGGAGCCTGTCTAATAATCCAGGGATCTTTTCTCATCATGTCAAAATCCAAAGTAAAGAAACTTTTTCATCACACATTGGCTGAGGAGCTGCTGTATGCCGTATTAATCATGGTGGCAGTCCCCCATAATCCCTTTACCCTGACCGAAATCCATCACACGGCTGATAGCTGAGGATCTGTCGCACCTAAAAACTTAGAAAAAGAGGTTGCGTTTGACCCTCACACTACACCTCATATATCCAGCTCCATCCGGCCTGCTCAGGCTGACAAAGTTTGCATTCATAGCAGTCTAAATGTTATGAAACTACACGCCATAAAACTTTTTTCTAGTGAAAGAAAACCAAACTACAATGATTCAATTCAAGTAGCCGAGGGCTTCAGAGACAAAACAAGCTCTGAGCTGAGCTTCATCGCGTCATACCTCATTTTCTTGTAAATAAAACAATAATTTTCTTTAAGGATGTCTCTGCCTGTGACATTCCTGTGTCTCAAAGGAGCTACAGCGCTCACTCGCTCGCTCGCTCAGCACATAAACACACGTGATGTATAATCAACAGGATCTGCATGGCAACACGAGCCTATATCTGTGGATGTCTCAATTATGTATGGTGGTTCGTTTTCAGATGTTTGCAGCATCAAATAACTTGGAGAGCTTCCATGTGTCCTCGCGCATCTGCTGCACAGACAGGGTGGGTGTGTGTGTGTGTGTGTGTGTCCACATGTGTGTGAGTGAGTGGTAAAGAGAGAGAGAGAGAGAGAGAGAGAGAGAGAGAGAGAGAGAGAGAGAGAGAGTGAAATGAAGATGGCATGGATGGCCAAGACAAACAAGTCACCTCATCAATCTCTGGGTTCACCTCTTCAAATCCTTTTTCATTTCTCAAGTCAGATCTTACCATCACCTCTGTTAATGATGCGGTCTAAAAACAGTTGCTAAATGAAGAAATAATTGCTTCTGTCATTTGTCTGTCCACGTTTTCTTTCTCTGTTTTCAAGTTTGTTTTTTTTCCTTTTCATTTTAGACATATTTCAGCCTGAGCTACAGTATAATAAAGTGTAATTATACATCAGCAACATAAGAACAATAGACTATGTGTCACTGCAAATATCCTAGCAACCAAATGTCATCATGGACGTCCTCTTCAGTAATGCTGTGCAATTAAAAGTGCAGTCCATCAGTTAAGTTTTGCATTTCCATAAAGATGAGGAAGAAAAGACAAAACAGACTGAAGCAGATCCCCCGACTTTCAGTCCCAAACCCACTGGATCCTGCACTTCCCATAACACAACTCAATACTGTCTTTCTTCACACCTATCCAGGTGATGTCATATAAGCTCCTCCATGTAAAATCAATCAAGTGATAGACTGGTTGCACAATAATTGCCCACATCTCAAATTTATGCAGCAATTCAGATAAGTCTGGTGTTGTGACCACGGACGGCTGTTTCACCTGGTTAGAGAAACGTTTTGTTCAGCGGGATTATCTCACTGACGAAGCCCAAATACATCCAGCAGAAGTAGAAAGCTTATGTTAGGCTATAAACTAACTACACCACGGTCACATGACTTCACCACCACTAAACCTCCAACACATAGCCTTAGGACTTATCTCATCTCCAAAAACCTATCCTCTTACAAAGTTGGTAATCACAGCGAGGCTGTAAAGGTGGACTGGTGAGCAGATCGGTTTCCACGTTCGGTGTGATGACGTTTAACGTCCCCGACAACCTCTATAGTCTCATTTACACACTTGTTAGCAACCAACCTTTCATAAGAGACATAAAAGCTTAAAGAAATCACGACTGGGGTATTTACTGACGTATCTTATGTTGTAGAATAAACCGTGAAAATATCATGAACTTGTGTTAACCACAGACCAAAACTCCATTCAAAAAACCCACAGACTTCAGGACCAGGGAACCGCAGGTGTCAAAATGCAACAAATTTTAGGACTCATTCCTGCGGGACTCTATAGCTCCATTCATTCAAGACAGCAACAGAAAAATGGCGACATGAACGAGATTGACACAGCTGTGCAAGTTGAATCACTGAAATAACATCTGTTAAATCAGCATGTACGATACATCACTCACCACTGACTGGTTCAGGCAAAACAAAACCCAAATAAACCCTTGTCAAGTCCCAACATGAAAACAGCAAATATAATACGACACAAGGCTGAATTAACAAAGTGAAATGGAATGGAAATGCAATCTGATTATCATGCTAATGGAGTCTCCCTTTAAAGTAAAATGAAAAACAACTGGGCTGAGAGGTTCTGAGATGCATCTACAAACCTCCTCTCAGTTAACCTCATCTCAGCTAATGGCTCTGTAAGTAAATATATGACTGACGGCTGAAAGAAGATGCAGAGGTCTCATTAATATTCACAGCAGAAGTACAGCAAAGTAGCAGAGAGGGACAAATGATGTTTTCAGGTGCGAGAGGACAATGTTAAGTATTTCTTGATGACACCATCTGGAGCTGCATGATTTGTCTCGCTATTGTCTCTCTCTTTTCTCACACGTACACACTGTTGCAGTCCTGTTATCGAGTACAGGTAAACATCACCGTCATGATGGAGAGCATTACTGCTGACAGGCAGCAAATTCAGGCTGTCAAACCCTGTCTGCGGCCGCTTCTCCCAAAAGGGTCAGTGAGGTGAAGCTGCTGACTCTACGGCATCTGTTTGTATAACCTGCTGCTGACCGATGCAAGGGGAGAGAGGTCTTCACAGGCCTGCTGCTGACTGCTGGTTCGCAACCTTTTCTGTCCTTTGTAATGTCATCTTATGACTTCTTATTAAAGTGTAGACTGTAAAGTACAAAGAGCTGTGATTCAATGTGACTTCTATTTTCTATTGACAGGGCCTTCAATTAATGTGAGCAAATGTAGAAGCTGAAACACAGTATGTGGAAAGTGGTCTCAGACTTTTAGACCCCACTGTATTTATGTTTTTGTATTACATGATGAATACAAAATCATCTGTGATGTCATTGGAGGCCGTCTCCTAAATGGACAGAAACCACCAGTCATATAGTTCTTGTCGATTTGAAGGATTTAAAGTTCCTCTCCAGACATGTTTTAAACTCTGTAAAAAATCCTCTTTTGTTTGGTTTTCACATATAAAAAGTGAAAAAAAAATACCCCGCCCACCACCTGCTGGCTCCAGGTGGACAGGTGAAAGAGCAGAGAGTATGAAGATGGTTAGAGGAGGAAACATGTTTGAGCCTCAGTCAGACCCAGACTCAGATGACGAGTCTGTTGAGACCAGAACCAGAGACTAGCAGACGGATCAGAACGTTTAGCGTAGTTAGCATCTTTTATTTGTTTATGTTGTTTGTTAGCTTGTAACTGGCACAATGTTATCGGTTATGCTAATGCTAACTCTCTGTCTCTGTACTGACAAGGTTTCAGGTTTATTTAGCACCGCCCCCCCGTCCCCACAAGTTGACAGGATTGGTTCCGTAGGATTGTGACGTATGAAACCCTGGCTGTCTGAATCTGTTTTCATGAGACTGTCATTGGTTCACTGCAGGTCAAGGTGAAAACACTCAGTCATGATGTCGACTGATTATTTCACTTTTGCATCACTATTTTTTTTTTTTTTTTTTCAATTTAAGGGCACAAGATGTGAATGAAACCAGCCACAGCTCTTTTTTACTTCAGTGTTTTGACACGTGTTGCACGTCTGAAAAACAATGGCGTATATGAGCCTTTTATTTGTTTCTGAACTGGAGATACTGATTTAAAAGAAGAAAGTTTGGGAGCTGCAAATGTGCATGCATCCCACAAGAGAGGGGGCGGGGCTATATGTGAGGAAATATTAGTTCAATGGACTAATAGCCCAGCTCAACAAAGTCAGTGATGGGATGAGTATTATTAGCGGATTACTGGCTGCTACAGTCGTAACGTACCTGACTGAAGCTGCTATGAGCCATTACAAGTCAGGAGAAATAAGCAGGATTGGATGTGGAGGTAAAATAGTGTGAGAGCGGCTGCACAGTGCTTTATAATGCATCTTCATAATCTGCTGCAGTAGTCTTCAGGCCATTACAGTCACATGTTGAGCATGTTCACTGTCTCACTGCTTCCCTCTCTCTCTCTCTCTCACCCTCCATGGGTGTCCGACAAAACAGAGCGGCAGATTTTAACACCAGCTTTTCCCAGCTGTTAAACGTCAGATGCAGTTTCCTCTGCTGCACTGGTCAGTCTGAGGTGATAAATCAGGCTCAGCAGCTAATTTACATCCCCGCCTCCCATGTTTTGCACCTCTAAACAGTAACTGCAGTAACATGGCGCCGCCTCTTTTCCCTTTAGCCTGAGCCAAACCTCCGTGTGGTCTCTTAGGAGAAACAACAGCGTGGCTATTTAGCACCTAAAAAAGACCCACAAACCCTCAGTAAATATCTCCCTTAATCTTCATCAGTAAAAGTAGTCAGCAAACAAATGTTTTAACTGCTCTAATAATGACTTTCTCTCAGTTTAAATCAATGTGAGTCCTCAGCAGAGCCCTGCGATGTCATATATTCACCTCATTTCTCAGTGTGTGGTCGTCCTCTGCTCACTGGAAAAGATGCATTTAAATATAAAAGATGACAAACCCCTTTGTTCCTTTAGTTTAGTGTAAAGCTGGAGTGATGGACTTAATGCAGCTTTCACTGCACTTTTTGGGAGGACGCAGTTAAAAACATCATGACCTTTGACTTTTTGAACAAACAAAACACAATTGTTTTTTTTCCCTTTGTGAAGCAGCTCAAACTACAACTACATGCCTGTTTCTGTGATGCTCAGCGATCGCTGGCATGGATGGCTGAGGTGGTGGGCTCGAGTTCACTCAGGGCAGGGAGGTGGGAAGCTGCTGTAACAGCACGAGTGAAGGTGTCCTGGTGGTGGAATGAGCTGGTGACGAGTCCTTGGAAGAGCAACAAAGGATAAAGCAAGAGGCAGCTTTCTTTACTGCTCCCAAATTTTCACATTCGCAGTGAATAAAGCAACGTTCGGACCGGCCAAGAGAGAAGCTGCAGCTGGTGTGTCGCAGTCAAACACACAGAGCTATATCAAAGGTTAGGAGTCCTTCACTGAGCCAGTTTAACAAGCCAGCTCTCCGCTCCTTCAACAGAACATCTGCCGATGTCGTTCAGTTATAATGAGTGATTAAAAGCTTCCTATTGCGCTACAAGTGCGCCTGTAACAAGCCCCACGGTGCTCTGTCCATCCCGCTGAAGTGGCTAACATATGACAGGGTCAACCTGTGCTCCAGAACACACACACACACACACACACACACACACACACACACACACACACACACACACACACACACACACACACATACATACATACACACACATACACACACACCTCTTCCTCATAAAGAAAAAACAAAAACAAACTGGTGGTTTAGGAGGAACAAAGAAGAAGAAGATGAACCACAAAGAAGAATTCACAAGAGTCAGAGAGCGAAGGGAGTCATGTTCACACAGTGTGAGAGCCAGTTTTAGTGCGACAGCTGCTGAGGCACTTGAGCAGCCACACGTTAAAAACTGGATCACAGTCCGAGCCCTTGGTACTGGTCCTTGACATCCCAACTTGGGGCATCACAGCTTCATCACACACACCTTTCAACACCTAGAGCACTAATAATGGAAAATATTGACCAGAGATTTCTTTTTCTTTGTCTGTTTACTGTGTTGAAAACAAGACTAATTGTATCAGAAATACATTATGAATTTTAGGCTTTTCAATATGCGGATGAAAAACAAAGAGGATGAACACCAAGCGTTAGCTTTGAAATGGTGCACATCGATAATGTGACATTTGCAGTGGACAAACATCTCTCCGGGATCCCACCTCCATATTCCAATCATAATGTCAAAGCTGCCCCTTTGTTATGTTTATTATTTATCCTGCTTTGATAGTTTCACATTAAATGATAAAGCAAATCAACAATAGCATATCTGTTTCTAGCTGCTACATGCCCCTCTATGTTCACCATCAGACTTTGCCTGTCTGCGGTCTGGTGTTTGGCAGAAAGTCTAAAGTGGGTTTGACAAAAACAGTTGCTGTTTTGTGTCAGAATGTGACTCTAATTTCATTTAAGGAAATCAATGTTTTGGACAAAACTCAAGGTTTAAATTTGTGTTTTGCTGCTTTTGCTGTTTCAGCCTTTTTTTCAGAGAGGACATTTCTCTCTTTTACTTGCCAGATTTTCCACCTAAAAATGGATTTGAACTCAGAGCCGTCCGGTCACAAGCTCACCTCTCCACCATTGAGGCAATTCACACTGAACGAGAGGACAGATTGACTTATATCCTCTGAATAGCTGCGGTTTCAGCAGTCTGAACTGGCCATCTGCCTCTGTCCTCTTCAGACCGCTCTCTGAAGCCCCGACTTCCCATCATCCATTTGTCGGTGTATTTCTAGACCAACCGACTCTCATAATAGGTGATTCTCCTGACAGCCAGGGTTGCTGTAATGGAACCAACGACCTGAGGAAAAAGCATCACGCAGATGCCAGTTGGTTTGGCCTCACAGGGCCCCGGGCCCGGAGGATCAAACAAGGAAGATGATCAGTTGGAAGCAGAGATTAATAAGGGAGCGTCGGGCCGGTGAAGATGATACTGCTGAGTGGCTCAAGCTGTTTGTCCTCTTGTCTGGCTGGTGTGCAGGCTGCCAACAGATGGGGCCCAGATGAGACTAGTGGCCTTTTATAGCCTCCAAGAAACCCTAGACTCAATTAGGCCTCAAAGGCAGCACACCCCTTCCAGACCTGCTTTGAGGCCAAAATACGGAACAGTCTGCTTTAACTGACTATGTGGAACTATTTGTTGAAGCAGCTGCAGCACCACAGAACACGCACCAGTGAGCGTTCCCGTCACCGTGTGGCGTGCTTCGGTTTCGGATTCGCAGGTACTCTAGTTTAGCTTGTTGCTTTGTTTGAAAGTTTGGTTCAGAAACAAAGCACGGACTGTGTGAGACACGGCCGCCCATCTGCAGCGCAGACACACCATCAAATCGTTTCAGTGCATTTAACATAATGTATTTCAAGCCTGAGCCGACAATGGTGCATGTTAGTCACCAGAGAGAGGAGCTACAAACACTGACAGTTGTGAGTCATTTCCTCTGGACTCTGTGTTAAAGATTTGTTTGCTAAAGGTCTGAATGATATGTTCAGAGAATATAATGCACCACATAACCCAGCAGTTCCCCAGAAGCTCAAAGTGATAGTTCATGTTGTTTGACGAGGGGTTGTGTGAGGCACTTATTCATAGTCAGTGTATCAGTGCGCTCCCAGTTTAGAGAACCAGCTTTATCTTGCCGTGAAACAACCGTTGAACTACTGTATTCCAAGTGCACCTACACTTAGCTCTCTCTGACTGGAACAGCTGAGCTGCGGAGTAATACAGCACACTTGTGCGTAGGGATACAGTAGTTCAGCGGTTCACAAACTGTATAGTTCCAAAGCGACGGGCTGTTTGAAGGTAAAATAAAGTGGTGAAACTCTTCAAAACAAAACAACACTTATTCTTCTTCTGTTACTTACTTAAAGTGTTTAAAACGTGTTTGTGCGGACGGCTCCGTCCACAGCAGCTCGTCACTCAGCTGATGTACCAGTGCTCCTGCTGCTCCTCTAAACTGAGAGCGTGCTGACTATAAATAACTACCTCACACAACCGCATGTCAAATACTACGAACAGATAGTGAGTAAAGTTGCACACAGAATATCCTCAGCACTAATGTATATTTTCCTCTCTAAAATGTCTTCCTTCTCTAGGCTTAGTCCCTTCTGCAGCCGCCTGGGTTCGAATCCAACCCATGGCCCTTTGCTGCATGTCGTCCCCTCTCTCTCTCTCTCCACGACTTTCCTGTCTCTCTCTCTCTCACTGCAACTATCACAGTACAGACAAAAAATAGCTTTAAAAAAAAAAAAAAAATCTTCCTTCTCCTGAAATGTTTCCTAAAATCTCTTCAATCAATTACTAATGATGCAGAAATGATCTTTTATGTGCTGAAAAAAAAAAAAAATCACAACAGTGAGACATTGTCCTTGCATTGCTGTGGTCTGCTCCTTCAACAGTGCAGGGTAACATCAACTAGTTCTCCATTTAAAATGTAGCGCAGTAATATTTCACAAACGTCGATCCAAACATGATCCATGACACACGTTAGAATATAAGACCACAAATAAAAAGCAGCAGGAGAGATTTGACTTTAAAGTCGGTGATTTGATGTAATCTCTCCTACCTCAACCTGCGCAGCCTTCTGCTGACACATCTCTGCATCATGTAAGACTTTGACAAGTGTTTGTTTTTTCCCTGAAATCCTTTGATGAGGTTGCTACAAACTAAACACATACACACACACGCACGCACACACATTGAACAGTGAAACTGCACAGTCATCCGTATTGCAGGGAAGTGCTCTGTGGTTTGCTAATGATGTCTGTCTATAATGAGGATTAGTGTAGCGAGGCTTTACCATTTTCTGCTGAATGGGCCTCTTCTGCCGTCCCCCACCTGCCGCTCTCGTGTTTTGAGCACAATTCTTCTGAGAAATGGGGTGGGGGGTGGGGTGGGGGGTGCGACTCGATTCAAAAACCTGCATCTAATTCCTTCAGATGTCTGCGCACTTAGGAGAAAGTGCACCGTCAGAGGGCGTGAGGTTTTACATGGGAGAGGGATTGCAGAGTGAGGTGACTGAGACGTTTGATAGATTCACACAAACACAGTGTGAAATCCTTAATCCACAGAATGCATTTATAGTTCTACATCATGAGCACTTTTACCCGTAATATTAAAATGAGAAGTAAATCTATAACAGAGGACCACAGTGAGAGATGTGATGGGAGAGCACATTAAAAACCGAACTGAGAAGACAAACTAAAGAGCGTGTCGTGCATTTTCCATCTCTCCTCTTATCTATTATCACGAAGCTGAAAAACAGTGAAGGGAACCGATTAAACACAGTGGAAAGAAACAGAACCGAACTCAAATCTCCACTGGGTTGAAAGCCCCTTGTCCCCAGCTCCTGTCACTCCTCGTTCTCATCATCTTCACTTTCCTGCACACAGCGGTTGCGGATGATTCCTTCCGGGACCAAATATGTGGTCGGAGGGGCACAGCTCTGTCGACCGGCTCCGCCCCCAAATTTCATAAACAAATTCCCCAGCAATCATTTGTTCCTACACAAATAAATCCAACCCAAAACCATTCCAAACCAAAAAATGAGCGTGTTTGCAATTTCGCCCATTCTGACCACTGGGCCTCGGATGTGAGGAACATTATTTGCATTTAAAATGTAGATGTTTTCACTGGCCAACGAGAAATGCTGAAGAAAAATACTTATCCTTCCATTGCAAGAAACTACTGCATAGAACAGATACGGCCGCATGGGAGCTCTGACATTTTGTTTTAGATTGCTGCGCTCTCACTCTATTCTCAAGACAAACTGTAAGTACAGGGGAAAAAAAGGAAAAAAAAGGAATGTGTCCGCAGTATTAAAAGCAGTAAGACCAGGGATTTAAGGGATCTAAGAGAGGATCAACAACCTATTACTTAAAGGATGTAAGTGTAAGTGTAACTGCTGTTTTATTGCATTATTTTGAGTCTAAGAAAAGTTATGGGACAGCATTTTTTTTTTTGGGTGTTTTAATTTGATAGGACAGTGAAGGTTAACAGGAAATACAGGGAGAGAGTGTAGGGGAACGACATGCAGCAAAGAGTCAAACCAGATGGGAATGGATCCTGGGACTAGCTGTTCAGGGAATTGGCACCAACATGGTGTGCGCCACAACCACTCAGCTATCGGATCGCCATAATGTGACCTTTTAGCATTAATGGAGGATACCTGCGCAGTATAAATGCAGCCTTTTATTACACACTGTAACAGTGAGGAGGTCACAGGTCAGACTCTTTTACATATTGTTCTTGATGAGAGCAAATTGGAGCAAGTAGAGGAGGGAGACCTGGGAAACAGGGGTCATTAATTCATAATTCCACCGTGCTTTGGCGCGCTTTCCCATGAGCCCTTGGGGCGGTCAGAGGCGATACCCTTCAGCCTTATAATTATGAGGGATAGTTATTCAGGAGCCAACTGTAATCACTTCCTTGGCGAGGCTACCTGGCTGAGTACGAAAGGTTGACAGGAAGTTTGGAGATTAAGTATCTTGATCTGATCAGGCATCAAAAATAAACAGAACGTACTTTAAATCTCTCCATTCCCTCCACTGATGGATGCAACCGGAGCATTTTCTTCATGAATCACAATAACTATTTGAAAAAAAGTGCTTGTATTGGCTGTTGTCGGCAAATCTTGGCCATTACACTTACTGACCGTCCGTTAGATTAGCTCGACAGGAAATGATCGCTTTCAACTGGCGTGTGGATCTCTCGCATTGTGAGCGCGGCTTTAGGGGAAAAAGAGCGTATTATGTATTTCGATTAGCTGAGAGGATCGCAGATGCTGGTGCCGTGCGGGTCTCTGCTCCTGCGCTTCCAGCAGCTGCTCAGTTGGCCTCGGTCCACTCACCGGACCAGCAGCGGGCCCACCAGTTAGAGAAACAGGCTTGTGACTCCTGGATCATGATTTCACATCCCAAATGGGGGGGAAAATCTGTGCAGAGGAAGTAAATCAGACTCATCTGCCCCTGCACTGACAGCTGTTGCTACTGTGATGTCTCTGGCCAAGTCGTTCAAGCTCCAGGTGCAAGGTGGCCAGTGGCAGGTTTCCAACATTCACAGCTCGTCTTGTAAATATGCAGCCAACAGTTAAAAAATAGCTCCGGTTTTTCTTTCAGATTGATATCAGGGTTCGAGCTCATGGGACAAACAAGCCAAACCAAATAGTTCTGCACAGCCATACTGTATATGTTCATGTGTCATCACCTTGATCCCTAAGGGGGGTTTGGTTCATTTGGTCCAGTTATGGAAAAAAAAATATATACCTCATCGTTTTTTTTTTTTTAGCTCTGACCGCGTTCATGTTCACACTGACTTTACAAATGAAACTACTGCAAGCATAAAAACACAAGGACTGAAAGGTAACTGTCATTCTGCATCAACAGTGGTGACTGGCAGTCATAGACTGCAAATAAAGATGGACGTAGACTCTGTGACATCACCCACAGGTTTCTGAAGAGCGGTTTTGAAGCTCAGAGTGAGCCGCTCCACTGTTGCCATCTTGGCAGCGTCTGACTCTGCCTAACTCCCTGCTAATGGGCAAAAATTATCAAAGGGGGGGGGTGTGTGTGTGTGCAGATTTCAGTTCACGCCGGCCTGTGGCAAGCATGTGACCACCCCAGTGGCCACAACCTTAACAACGAAAACATGTTCGTTTCTGCTGTAAAGTTGGGCTTTTTAACAGGGGAGTCTATGGGAATTGACTCACTTTTGGAGCCCTGGAGGTTGCTGCTTGCTCACAGCAAGTCATGCTGCAGTTTATGTAACCTTATTTGGTTATTCTTCTTCTCTGGTGTCACAGAATTCACTGAGAAATAATCGATTATGAGCTTTACCAGTTTATAAATAAAAACGATAATGACGGAAACAGAGGTGACAGAGATAGTTACTGTGTCGTCACTACACTCCATCACTAACTGCTTTTCAAATTCCTATTGATTAAGGAAAATCTGCACTCCTGTGCAGATGGGTACAGGTGTTACCATGGTTACCAAATGACTTCCATAATTATATACGTCCACATAATTAGATCGCTTTCTTGACAGTTCACACAGATGGCTTCATGAAAAAAAAATCATATATCTCCTACCATGAAACACTGAGGTTAGTCTGGATGCTTTCATACCACAAATGAAATGTACTGGAGTCAGACTGAAACCCTCTTTTTCAGGTGGCTTGTACAGTTTGATTGACAGCTTTTGCACCAGCCCAAACAAAGCACACTAAAATATACCAAACAGGTTTGGTGTGAAAGCACCTTTTGCCCTCTGTTCTATGTAGCTAACTGCAATATCACTGGATTAAATGGTTTATTAGATTTATTTACAGTAGGCATGAGTTCTGCAACTGTTTTAGTTTCAGCTGGTGGTTACTTTTTCTCAAATACCCTCAAACTCCACGTGGCTTCAGCAAACTGTTTCTTTATCCTATAAACCTTGACTATTCTGAACAGTGGCCCTGCTCACTGGCTAGTCTTTGTGGATGTCGTGTGTGTGTGTGTGTGTGTGTGTGTGTGTGTGTGTGTGTGTGTGTTTGTGTGTCAGATGCTTCCTTCCCTCTGCGCCCACACTATAAGCGACCGTGCTTCCTCAAACTTCCATTTTCCCAAGCTGGCCGGACCCTCTGTGGTCAGAGCAGGTGCTGGATCAATGGGCTTAGTAAGCGACGGAGACAAAGAGCTAGCTGCGTGCACACACACACACACACACACAAAGGTCGCTGGCATATCGAGCCACATGCTTGCGGTGCTGCAGCAGCTCTCCCAGAGTGACCGGTGCCTCAGTCTGGACTCCAGGACCAGAATCACTTTATGTGACAGTAAAAATAAATAAATGTGCAGGAGTTTATCTTTCTAGAACTGCTTTTCACACACTGAACCCACACAGAGACTTTATGGGATACAAGGGTTCACATGACCTTAACGTTTTCTTCCTTCCTGGTTCTTTAATGCTGTTTTTTTTTTTAACAGAGTTTGCCGTCTGCTTCCTCCACAGCTGGACCATGAAGGAGAAAAAAAACAAAAAACGCGTGAAACCAGTTGTGAAATACATTCTGGTTCACTTCAGTGATGGGACCCAGAGACTTTATCAAACCCATTGACTGGAAGTCAAACTAACAACACAGCTCTAGCATCTGATGACAAAGAGCCACAAAGACTGACAGACAAAAAAACACACACTGTCAGGACCAAACACACTCCTCGCCCACAGCGTCTCACTGAGAAAAACGCGCCAAAGCAGCTAAACAGCTTTAGTCACTTTTAATGGCAGGACGGCAGATGCCAGGGCAAACCAACACTGCATAAACACTTAGTCAACTCCAGTTAAAGTGAGGGGTAATTATCTCACAGTGACGACAATCAGCAGTTATACAGCCCGTCGTCTCATTAACAGAGGGAAAAACGACACCGCCAGCATCACTCAGCCACATGGCAGCCAGAAATACGGATTATTGAAAAAGGCATAGTAAATCAAGTTTGAAGTTTTCAAGGCTCCGCTGCGTTTTTGGTCAAGTGGCAATGTGGTTACTCCAGTCATCACTATCTCGAGTAGTAAAGACGGTAACGGTTTGTGAATGGCTTTCATCAGAACTTCTGCTATTGGCTGCTTGAAGTCAGGGTCTGAGATTAACACTGAAAGACTAAAGCATTTGTAGATCATCAGTTTCAACTGGCTTGAGAGATGTGACCTTGGAAACACACTTTCGGGTTCAGACCCTGCTGACGACGCTGACTGCCACCAATCAAAATGAAATCACTCAGAGGTTTTTCGTTAAGGTTGTTGTTCCCATGTGAAGGTGCACGGCAGGTGGTGGAAGAACTATTTAGTAAAAGTACAAGTACAATGTAAAAATACTCATGTCAAGTATTTCAAGCATGTCCATTTAAAAATCCTACTTAAATACATAAGTATCAGAAAAATGTACTTAAAATATCAAAAGTAACATTAGTAAGTAAGTATGCATTTTAATAAGAAGAAATAATAAGCTCATTTTAACTATTTAACACATAATTGAGAAGTTTTGCTCAAATCTGAAAGGTCATGAGATGATTCATGTGGTTGGAAAGGAAACATTTTATTCTGCCACACAAATGCATTCGTCTGATAATTTGAGCACTCTGGGCCTCAAAGTGTTAATTTAAAAGAAAGCATGTGAGAAGCTGAGAGGGGAAATGAGTCTGTGGTAGAAACTGCCAACAACTCACTGACATCTGAATGTGACAAAAGGAGACCACTGGTGAAATCTCTTACAATGCATTCTTCTTTTATAAGCGTAGCGTGTAAAATCTTTAATCTGAAAAGTAACTAGTTACTACAGCTGTCAAATAAATGCAAAAGTCCAAAGAGCACAATATTTCTCTTTGACATGTAGAGCAGTAGTAAATTGTTAGTTATCCTACATTTTCAGTCCTAGGTTTGTGTGGTAATGTTAAAGGGATGTGCTGTTGAGAGCATCACCTAAACTTCAGCTGCCTGTAACGCCTCAAGTCTTTTACAGTTTATTTTACTCTGTTAGATTTAATAGAAAAACCTTCGTCACAGCTTCGCAGCAGCGCAGTTAAAAGCCAGTGCTTCGGATAAATATTCCTCATAAACATAATTTGCTCTCATGCAACAGTTGCAGTAAAGGATGGATGAGGTTGAAAATAAAAGTTGAAACACTCACCATTTGTGACTGGCTCCTGGGGCTGCCATTGATATCCTCCACCTTCTCATTCGCTGTGAGAAAGGAAATGAAGAAATGTGATTTTTACTGTCGTCCCATCCTGAACTTCATCATCGCGACGTCCAGCGACGTTTGAGTTCAGGTGCACAAATCCAGCAAAAGAGAGTGGTGCATGTGTGTGTGCGCATGAGCGTGTGACTGTTGGTGTGTCTGTGTGCGAGGGTGTGTGTTGAGGTGCAGAGCGACGCAGGAGAGGTCTGGGAAGCAAAGCTGCCTAATTCGTCAGCTGCCGCCAGAGAATTACTGACAGGCCTGCTTGGCCTCATTGTCTGTTTGGGCGAGCAGGGAGGGTAAAGTTTCAATCCAACAGAGAGAAAGAGAGAGCGAGAGAGTGAGAGAGAGAGACAGAGAGGGAGAGAGAACAAGAGAGAAAAGAAGTTAGATGGAAAAAAATGAAGAGAGAGACAGCATCAGTGAGAAAGACAGATTATGAAATTGAGGGGAAAATGAGTGAGACAAACAGAGAGAGAGAGAGAGTCCCAGAAAGATAAAAGTTCAGAATAGGGATGTAGACGCAAAGAAAGAAAGAGAGAGAGAGAGAGAGTGCAAAGACAGTAGATGTGAGAAGAAGAAAAAGAATATGTGAGAGAAATGTGTCCGAAAGACAGAGTAATTGCATAACAGCCAATTTGGGCAAGTTACTTGAAAAATGAAGTTGCTTAATTATTAAAGGTCCCATATAGTCTAAAGGTAGATGTCCATGTGTTGTTTGATTATAGATCAGGTCTAGGTTCTATATTAAAACAGTGAAAGTATCAAAGCCTCAGTCCACAGAGAAATACACACAGCCTGTATTCAGAAACTGAGCCTTAAAACCTGCCGTCAGGACTTCTGTAACTTTGTGATGTCACAACAAAGCAGTCACTGCTCTCAGCCACGGCCAAAGCCCCGCCCACCTGGACCCACCATCCTACCTTGCAGGACTTGGTTTCTCTGAATGTTTACCTGAAATTTTATATATATTTTTTATTGGATCACTCAGAAAACAATCAGCCAATCAGAAGAGAGGCTCAGAGCCTCTCTACAGTCACTGCACGTAGCACTGAAGTCCTCACAGTGACGCCTCGGGGGCCACACACCATTTAAACCTGAACAAAACCAGGTGAGTGTTGGAAGAATAAAGCACTGAACAATTAGTCCATTAGGTCTGTATCTCACTAAATGGCAAAATACATTTCAGAATTTGTCAATGCCTTCTAACACAACACATACAAATGTTTCCAGATATGGCGCTCGAGGAACTATATTTAGTATACATATATTATTTGCCAGCATCTTCCAAAATACCACCTCTAAGGTTAAGGTTTAATTAGGTTTAGTTATAAAACCTTCTGCTGGGAAAACGGAAATGACAAATCCATCCTCCCCAACAGGCTACTTTTGCCTTTGCCAACTGTCATACAGCAACGACAACAACAGGTCCTTAAATGTAAACATAGGTCATTTTAGGCATTTGAAAAAAAAAAACCCACTAAAGCCCAAATTATACTTTCCACATGTGTGTGGCTTCCAGAGTCCACTTGGCATAAATTTCCATCATCTGCCCAGGCCTGCAAGGGTCCATATGGCCAATCTGTATGCAGCCCAAAATTTATGACCTCACAGACTGTACATGTGAACCGTAAAAACAGATTCACGTGCACATGCTGCTGGTTTTCTGGTTAGGGTTACTAGAGTAGCCAGCTCGGAGGATGCAGCGGGTATCTTAAACAAAATTGGAAGGTATATTTCTCCATCTGCCTCAATCCCTGACCCGTCTGTCCACAGGACAAACGCCCATCCAGCAAAAGGCTGCCCCCTGTGTTACTGAGACTGTAATGTGATTACTGCACTACTCTTTGTTGAAAAAAGTCATCTGTAGTGTGTTAAATAAAAGACATGAGGGGTGAGAGACAAAGAGAGAGAGAGAGCCCTAGAAAAAGTTCAACTGTTAGGGAGTGAGAAGGAAAGGGAGAGCACCAGAGACAGAGAGATAAAGACGAGTGACACGGAGACATGAAAGGGGAGAGAAAGAAAGAGAGGCAGACAGAAGTGAAGACTCTGTAGGCTCCAACGGGAGACACATGCCTCTGCACCCCGGAGTGGCAGTCACAGATCTCTGCTGCAGCAGCTCGCCCAGCACCCAAAACAAGGGAGAGCTGCTGTGACTTGGCCCAAATATCACAGTGAGGCACTGCTTCCCTCCAACCCACCACAACAAAGACCAAACAGCACAGCGCGCATGTGTGTGTGTATGTGTGTGTGTGTGTGTGTGGGTGGTCGCTTCATCTACCAGACAGAATGAATTATACACAAACACACAGTGTTTTAATACGGCTGATAACACATGGATTTATTTATCTGCGCATCATTAATAATCTTTTTTAAATATTTAGTTATATCTGAAGTAAAACAATCTACTGTTAGTTCTGTTAGTCAGTGACACAACATACTAACACAAGTCGGTGTGTGTCCTGCTGACTCTCGGGACAAGTGTGTGTGTGTGTGTGTATACGTGTGTGTGTGTGTGTGTGTGTGTGTGTGTGTGTGTGTGTGTGTGTGTGTGTGTGTTCGGATACTGACCTATGATTTGGATGATCTGTGCCAGCAGGACTCCATCCGTGATGTCCTGACTCAGGTCCTTGATGAGGCGCGGGCAGCCGGACTTGGCCAGGTAGTGATTGGCCCAGTCTGTGTAAATCTGCAGAGACAGAACAGACACTCTGTCAGTGTGTGTTTAAGAAACACAGACACAGAGGAGGTGTGTGCGTGTGTGTGTGTGTGTGTGTGTGTGTGTGTGTGTGTGTGACAAACACTGGGAGTTTTCACGGATTTTGGTACATCGGCCCATTCGTTAGACCAGACACCAGAATCGTCTGTGTTCAGTGTCATAAAGTTTTAAGTGAACAAAAGTTGTAGATAATCATAGGATCTGATCATGAACTCTCTGGTCAAAAGTTGATTTGGATGATGTCATACTCATATTGTCAAGTTACAGAAGTCAAGTTTAAGTTGAGGAACTTCTATGAGAATTAAAGGGGCTATTTGTAAGTTTTCTCTGCTGCTGAACATGGTTTCTTGCTGGAAGAAGTTTGTGGTGATTGTCACTTGACAAGAGCTTCAACCACTGTTGCATTTATAATACAAGAGGTTATAACACGTCCTCTGAGCAGCGCTACGTCTTCAGGGCAGATTGGAGGCTACAGTGAGTTGCTATCAGAAAGTGATGAGACGGGCCGGGGCTAGCTGGTTAGCATGCTAACTTCAGTAGAAGAAAAGACGTGATAGAGACATGAGTTAGCACTGGTGGTTCTTTCCACTGCTACAGACAGCTCTTAGTGAGTGAAAGAATGAAGGTTGATGTTTAATTTGCAAGTTTTCTTCTAGACCGGTATGTAAACAGCTGTTAATGCTAACGTTGGCCACGTAGCAATAGCAAAACTTACAAATAGCTCCTTTCTCTGTAGAGAAATGGCAAAACTGGATGAAAGGTAACTGATCAGTAACGTTTCAGTTTCCGCACTAAAGGAGTCATGACGTGCAGAGGCAAAGATTAAGTCACATGACTTAACACCACTTCCTGATGTTTATATCTTCTCATTGGCATGAAGGACAAGTCAAGCTGTTTGCAAACAATATTGGTTTCTGACAGAAATCCTTGTCACTTAACATTTTCTATCCAATATAGCATTGTATTTATTGAGCAGTGCAACTCAAGTGCATGCCAGAACAGGATAGGCTCATTAATACAGGAAGTTAAACTCAGAACAAAGATGACTTTGGTGCTTAAACTTAAAAAACTTTGAAAAAACTCCCAAAATTGCACTTACTTAACAAACATGACTGACATAAAGCACTTTACAGACGCCATCAAGAAACATAACAAGCAAAGAGAAGGTCACACAACATATAGACTGAATAGTGAAAAGGAGTTTGTGGCTTGGCCCCTGCAGGCTCCTGTACTGCAGCTCCACAGCCGCCGCTGACCTTTCACTGACGTCCCGCTCCATGCTGCCTGAACCAACGACACACTGCTCTGCCCCTCTCTCTCTCTCCCCTCTCTACAGTGGAGTGGTGAATGTGCTGCCAGGGAGCGCCGTCCACACACTTCGGGCTCCCCGCACATCTCCGCTACACAAACACAAATATTTCATCAAGCTCTGGCCGTCGGGACCGCGCAGAGATCCGCACTGTTTATGATCTTTCTCTGTGGGATTTGTAAATGATCTCGGCAAACATTGTGATAGATAGATGTTAATATGACGGCCTCCACTGTGCAAACACTGTACAGCACCCAAATGAAAGACAATACACAAACTGTCAGCTGACTGCTGGACATTTAATCCAAGTCTTCTTTTTTTTTACTTGTAAGAATATTTAGAAACGAAAACGCCACACATTTAATTACAGAGCTCTTTAAAGAACTGAAACAGATCTTAATAAATAGACGAGAAATGATTTGACCTCAAAGAACAATCTTAAAAGAAGCTTTCAGTCATTTATTATACATCGTGTTCTGATGAGGACATTTGCTGCAACAGATGGATTCACTTTCCCATCTATGTCTCAAACCGGAAGAGCAACATGTCGCCTAATCTTCTGTATTGTCACCTAAACCTCTTAACAGCCGCTTTGTCTTTCATTAGAGCCCATAAGCCAACTGACGCTTTGTCCGTCAGGCGACAGACCGACGTCGGCAGCTGCTGCTCCGAAGACGAAAGACGTGAATCACATTTGGCCTCCGAGCTCTTGGCCACATGACAGCTCACGTTTAGTCAAAGACACCGTTTAAAAAATAAATAAATAAATGTATAAATAGGACGATCGAAGAAGCTACAAAAGGAAAAGGTCCGTCCTCCATCCTAGAAAGCAGTTTTCTAACTTTACCCATATCGCATCTTCTCTCAACTCATGCAACTTTCTGAAGATTTCCTTCCAGCACCTGAGAAACAGGAACTAAAAAAGATCTCCGGTGGCTCCCACTGTGTGGAGGGTGCGTTTGATACAGATTTCTACAGACAGGCATGGAGAAACATTTTTCTTCCTGCTATGCTCGAATTGAGATTCAGGAACCCAAAAAAAAAAAAAAAAAAAAAATAGAAAATCTATACCAACCAGCACATATAAAGACACTGCTGCCTGAAACTTTTCTTGTTATCTCCACATTAAAAACAATAAAGGCCTGAGCACCACGAATGACTTCGAATGGTGGGGAGGGGAGGTGGGGGGGTCTACCACTTAAAACGGATCAAACAGTAGCTCAGATATAAAGTTCAGATTTAAAGTGCTGATGTATTTTGTCTTGTGTTGCATCTTCACTGTGCGTCCAGTCAGTCAAACTACTGAGACAGAGCTCTGACTCTGCAGAGGAACTTTCTGTAAACAGAAAAAAGCTTCTCACCGCCTCGAATGGTCGACATTTCCAGAGGAATTCCCTCATAAAACCTCCTCATGATGAAATAATCCCCTTTTCCCCTCGTTTACCTCACACACCACTCTCAATTAAAAGCATTTCTCTCCCGCTTTTTTTTTTTTTGCTTTTTCTTGGAAGCGGGTCGTTTGCTCCTTTAAAGACGCCGCCTCTCAGAACTTTGTATCTGTTGTGGTTTGCTTCAGCGACTTTCTCCATGATGAGAAGTCGTAAAGCGGCAAACCCGAAAAAATGAGAGCCGTCATAGGGAAAAAAAAAAAAAAAAAAAGACACACACAAAGGCAAATACACATCCACTAAAAAACCTGCTTGCAAAACAAAGCGTACGCACACAAATGAACACAAACACAAGCACACACACCCACCCACACACACAGGCGCTCACTGAAGACAGACGGACACAAAAATCACACGCACCGCAAATGCAAACCACATCCCATCAGGGGGCAAGTAAACAAACAGGAGAGCAGGAGAGTGCAGAAGGAGAGAAAGTGTGAGTGAAAGAGAGAATAAGAGTGTGTGTGTCTGTGTGTGTGTGTGTATGTATGTATGTGTGTGTGTGGCTCCTGCTGACAACTACATTCGCATCAGGCTGCAGCAAAGTCCAGCAAGGCTTGAACACAAGCTGAGTTAATCAGAGACTTGGGATGAAGAGGAGAAGGAGAAGGAGGGGGAGGAAGAGGAAGGTTTGATCTGTTACACTGTTCAGCAGCTGCCACCCCACTACCCCCCCCCCCCCCCCCCCCCCGCCATACATCTCCCTCTTTCTCTCCTCCCCTCCCTTCAAGAGAGAGCAAGGACAGAGGATTTATGCTTCTGCAGATAAACTGTAGCAGAGAGAGCGTGACTGAACTTTCCTGTAAGTAACAGTTTCAACCAATCTTATCTGAAATTATAACAAAATGCTAATTAATGCAGGTTTCAACCCACTACCGTGGTATAAGTCGGTTCATGGAGACTGACAGCTGGCGGTGCTGATTCTCTAGCACTTCCATTCAGGTGTTTAAAGGCTCAAGATTGAAAATGCAGATATAAATAGGTGCATAAAAACACACACACACACGCACGCAGAGAGGCCTGTCAATCACTTCCTCAACACCTGGGGAAGAGGAAGTGAAGATAGGAGGGTGGAGGGTGCAATACCCAGTGGATGGATTCGGCTTGTGTGAGTGAATTTATGGTTAAAATAGCTGAAAAAACACAGATCTTACACGGAGACATACACTATATATTATCTATGCAACCTGGAGGTCAAATGAAAAAGTTACTTCCAGCTACTTCATTAACTCCACTGTGCAGCAGCAGGTGAACCTTAAACTTCCACTGCCGCTTCTTTTTCCAAGTGATTCAGTCCCTGTTCACGTCTCCTGAAATGCACGGCTGCACGGACGTTTTGGTTTTGGAGAAACCCCCGGTCTTTGTGACTGCTCAGAATATCAACACCAGTATTTGTTTTTGCACCAACCTGTCCACTGTGGAACAGCCTGTGCTCCAAAATTCACTTTTAAACTAAAATATGTCGACTTGTGGAAGCGAGAGCCGTCGCGCTGGCGAACACTTTTTTAGCACTTCCACAGGAACATAATTAGAGTTTCCAGCCAAAACCATCCTTTGGTTACTTTATTGCTGCATAAACTGTCCAAGCGTAAAACTGTGTCTGAACTATTGATTTGTTTAACAGAGAAATGGGATTAAAAAATAACTCTAAACTACAGAAAAATCTGCCAAAACATGAAACATAGAGGTAAAACAGCTGCAGGAAGGGTCTGCCACCTGCAACAGGAAACGGTTAACGCATGGCTCAATAAAAGCTGCTCCAGATCCAGATTTGGACACTTTAAGAACTCCTTTGTCAGCAGATCAGTTCGAGACATTGCAAAGGAAAAAATAAACTGCAACAGAGCTGAGACGAAGAGAGGCAAAGATGAGAGGAGACAAAAAAAGCAATGAAGACTCAGAATAACGGCAGCGGCTTCAAGTTTGGAGACAAAGAGGTGAGAATGAAACACGCTGGAGATTGAAGATGTCCGGGGTTCTGATTTGGGACCTCCATCACCCTCCCTCACCCTCTCATCCCCCTCGTCTCCTCTCTCCTCTCTTTCTGACATAGCACAAACATCAAAGCAGCATTTTTCCAGAAGCCTGTCTCCTGTCTCTGCGTGAGTGCCGACTCACTGATCCACTCACTTCATGACTTCCTCAGCGGCGCTCGGAGTTGAGCCTGTCAGCCTCCTGCACTCGTTAGCCTCTCCTCTCTGAATCCCAATCGCTTTGGGAAGCTGAAGCCGGCGCAGCGACAGAGGCTGAAACATCAGCAACAACGCCACCTTCAGTGCTGCTGACTGAGACTACTGACATCATAGAGACACACAAACACTCACACACACACACACACACACACACACACACACACACACACACACACACACACACACTCACTCACTCACACACAGGCTGGATGAGACAACACACACACACACACACACACACACGCACACACATGCACATTCAATCCACACATTCCCCTGCTACTCATACACAAGCAACACACATACTGAGCCCCCCCCCCCTCCCCTCGCACACCCTCCTTCCTCTTTCTTTCGGCAGCCAGCATCAATCAGCAGAAGTCCAGTCTCTCTGCTGATGTTATCCTTATAGATGGCACATGAAGTATCTCTCTCCTCTTCCTCGCTACCCGCTCTGCAGATCTGTCCCCTCAGTGTCACGCATCCCGAAAGCCGCTAACAAACAGCCAGCTCTTACCCTGGAGCAGATAAACTGCCTTCAACAGTCCTGATCACAATGCAGTGACTACAGCTACGCAGGTATTATTGGCAGAGCCTGCAGTGGTGCAGCACGGCCTCCGGGGGGAGCCGGGTAAAAGGAGAAAAATTAGATACTGGAGTGCGAGCAGATGGGGCAGAGAGGAACTTCAACTATGCGGGACTGACTGTATTAATGTGCTTCAGCTGAATGACTGTTAATGTATGGGCTCTTTAATCAGGGCATCATTCCAATGTTGTCTAATAAATAAAGGATTGGATTCAAAGAGGTTTGAGCATATACACAATCACTTGGAGGACATTCAGCTGTGTAATGCTGTTTGAAACAGGCTAGCCAGGAGTGACGTCTCCTCTGTGGCTCCAAAACCTTCGGTTGGCACAGCTGCCGCTCCTGCAACGGGTCCTAAATGTAATTAAACGCAACATACAGCAACATTAACTAAACGAGAGATGAGCAAATGGAATCGATAGCGCTGCGATGTGATGGAGCTTCCTCCATGATTCTATGCATCCGTCTGTCTCTGGTCCATGACAAAAGCGGGAGTGATGGAGGGATGAAAACAGTCGGGATGGGATGGTGGTGTCGCTGTCAAGTCAAGTTTATGGAGAGTGTTGGAGAAAAAAAGAGACACCCGCAGAAAGTCAAACTCAACAGAAAATCTGTAATGGCTGTGCTGTTATTGACATGTGGTCCCACTATAAGAAGAGTATGTTTGTGCATAATGCCTGCCTGCAAAATGTCCTTCATAATAAAGTTTAAGACCCCCTTTGGACATGTTTTAAAGGTCCCATATAGTCTAAAGGTAGATGTCCATGTGTTGTTTGATTATAAAGCAGGTCTAGGTTCTATATTAATACTGTGAAAGTATCAAGAGAGAAATGCACACAGCCTGTATTCACTGAAACTGAGCCTTAAAACCAGCCGTCAGGACTTCTGTAACTTTGTGATGTCACAACAAAGCAGTCACTATTCTCAGCCCCGCCCCAAGCCCCGCCCACCTGGACCCACCATCCAACCTTTGCATGATTTTGTTTCTCTGAGTGTTTACCTGGAATCTGCTATATTTATATTTGATCACTCGGAAATAGTCAGCCAATCAGAGGAGAGGCTCAGAGCCTCTTCTTTTCTGATTGGCTCACTGACCTGTTGTTACTAGAGCTCCAGAGAGAAGCCTGAGAGAGGAGATGTAAAATTGAGATGGTTTTTGGTTCCTTTTGGACATTTAAGATATAAAAACACACTCTCAATTCTTAATATTACCTCTATCCCATTTCCTACATTGAAAAACCCAGAATCTATGAACACTCAAATATTTTTCATTTCTCAAGTGTAGCTGCCTGAGAGAAGAGGTCTCGCACTTCACTGAAAAGTCCATTCACACACACATCGGCTTCCTAACTAGACTTCAAAAAGTTTACGTCTTAAACTCAGATTTGAAGTAAGAATAAAGATCAATGTGAAAACAGCCCTCTGGTGTCTCCTACACACAGAAGATCAAACATCTAAATTAATTTTCGAGTGGAGACGGACTTAGAATAATGAATTTGATACTGAGCAACTCAAGTCATTGTGCAACCTAAATTGGCAACAAAGAGCCAATGGAGAAAAACTGTGGTTGATATACTCACATTTCAGGCTCAAACTTGGCTGCACAGTTTTGAATTTAGTTGGACTTTTCTAAAAGTAAAACTAGTGGAACTGGACAGCTGTGCACTCAACAGCAAATTCTAGAGGAAGCAAAAGCGTGAATCAGTTTTTCTCGGGCCATTAAAAGAGATGAACGTCCTAATCCTGGAGATACGCTGCAGCGAGCATCTGCTGCTGTGGATGTTTGTACGGAAGGAGAGGTCCAAGTGAAAGATAACCAGAAGATTTTTGACAAAATCCTTGGAGGCAGATGGACTCTTTCAGTGTCCAACTATATTATCGAAGCACCTGGAAGCCATTTCTACCATGTAAACCTTTCTGCTGACACATCTCTATTCCCTCTGAAACCATCATTATCTTGTCCTGGGAGCGGGACGGAGAGGCCTCCTTCGAACCCACCTAATCCAGAGGTAATAGCAGCAGGCAGCCTCCCAACATGGCTTCATTCCAATCTCGCAAAAACACCCAAGTGGGGAGTTTACGCCAGCAATATACAAATCGAAGACTTGGAAGTTTCCGTGTGGCCTGGCTCTAAGTGAGACGGGATCAAAAATAATAACTTTATTTACATGACAGCGTTCTCCACAACAATTTTAAAAGGGGCAGAAATGAAGTGAAATCCAGAAGCTATGAATGGGATGAGCGGGGGGACATCTTTACTGCCAGCTGTCAATCACAGCCCAGCCCGGTTGTGTTGGTAGAGAGAGGGTTCAGTGCTGAGGAAAGGTCGGTTCAGTTGTATTTACAAGAGGGATGAAGCAGCTTCACACACGGCATTAAAACGCTAACATAGGAGGAAGAACGACTGTGATTGATCAGCTTTACGCATGTGTGACTACAAAAGAGGCTTGAGAAACTCCTTTGACTCCACAGCCAAAGTCTTACTCAACATTTCCTGAGAGCTTATGAAGTGTGCATCACGGTTTGTTTTGCTTGAACTGATTAGGCAAACATGTTGCTTTCAAGGTCCTGCTTCATAATTTTTCCCATCTGCACACATTTATACCACTGATATCTGAAGTCCCTCTGCAGCACCATCCAAGAAGTTGCACGTACAGGTGCCTTGCTCATGGGAGCTTGAGTTGCTGCAGTGCAAGACAAAAGGGAATTTTAAGCCTTTTTCAAGCCCTACTGGCAGATTCAAACCACCATCTTCTGACTTCCAGGCTGTTACTGACCAAATGACTTCACTATACGCTCAGCAGACGACAGGGGAGAAGCTCATGCTGCTAAAAACCGAAACATCGCTTTCTCATGCCACGACCTGCCAAGCCACTTTGTCGTTTCAGGGGAAATCCTGAGCAGAAAATGATATAATTGCACGGCTGGGAGAAAAGTTTGGACACAAAATCCATGCTGGATGCGTTCGCACACGTCAGTCATCGCTGATCTCTTGTAGCACAAAGCGGGGACTGAGGGCCAAAGAGTGAAGGCGGGGAGGGAAATAGGGAAGGAGTGAGGAGGATGGTCAGTAAAAAAAAAAAAAGGAAAAAAGGAAAAGACATGACAGCTCCAAAACAGCTTGAAGACAGATGAGCACAAACATAATTTGGAGACAGACAGCAGCAGGCAGACAGGAATAAAAGACACGGAGATGAGTGTGTTGACCAGTTTGATAAACTGTCCGTGGTTACGAGCACCAGAAACAACCACAATCATCTGCCAGAGCAGAAGCTTTCCATTATTTTTTGGCAAAGAAAAACGCTAAACAATCCAGCACCATCCTGTTTCACAGAGCCTGGCACATGAAGGACACATCCACTAACTATAAAACACCAAGTACAGTGTAATTACACAACTCAATCATCAGTTTCAACACTTACAGATCTATTCCATGCTCACTCCTGACCTGCGCAATGAACATGACTGAAGCAGAATGACTGCACTATACTAACAATAACCAAGGCTAAAGCTTCAACTCAGCCACTGATTCACGTTCATACTGTAGGGTGGAAGTCCATTGCATGCTGTGAGGAAGTCGCAGCAATTATATACAACCTCCAAACACACATCCTCAAACATAAACACGCGCTGCCAGCAGCCTCCACCCCAAACCAGAAGACAGAGGAGGAGTTTAACACCGTCTCTCCTCCTGTTGTAGGTCACTTAGTTTACACAGCGAGAAAACATAAAGGTGAGGTGGTGCAAACTAAATATAAGTAGTGAAATATGAAAAATAAATCTCAATTCTGTTGTTGTGTCATTAGAGAGTGAGAGTGCAGGTTGAAAATCAACAGCTTTCCAAGAAAAGTTGAACTTATTCTAATATAAATGGTGACTGGTTGTGTTTTAATGGCACTTTTATCCAAAGTGCTTCACGATGTGTCTCTCTCTTCTCACACACACACACACACACACACACACACACACACACACACACACACACACGCACACACGCTGACGGCAGCAAGCTAACAGGCAAGGAGAAATCTGGGATTCTGTGTCTTGCTCAACCTGATGACCCTGCCTCAGCCGCCGTACACAAGTGTGTGTATTTTTGTGTGTGTGTGTGTGTGTGTGAAAACTTGATTGTAGAGTGTTTTTATTACAGCCTGCGTAAAGACATCAGCTCACTGAACTCTGAAGATCTCTATGAGTTTATAGAGTAAATGAATAGAGTCTCAGAATAAACAGTTTGGAAACATTTTCAACTTGACGGACGCATCTTTCGCATCTACTCGTACGCACTCGTGTCTGCCCATCAGCTACGTATGCTACTGCGTGTTGCCTAACATTTGCTTCACATCCTGTCTGAACACACCTTCAGGCTTCAGCAATCTGAGTCCACTCATATTTATATATTTACTTAATTAAGCTAATGACTGATGAGACCTCATGTTAGCTTTGCGTAAACTTTAGAATACATCTTTGCACAAACAAGGACTGTGCATGTTGGCCATGTCAATGCTGTGATTATTAGATGTAAATAATTCCTGATTTAATTGTGATGACAATTCTGGTTTAACATCGCCAAGAAACACATTCCTCTCATCCGACTGCCATCACTCAGGGTATCCGAGGAAGACCTAGTCCAAGTAGCACAGCAGGTGACGTGTGTTTCCAGGGGGACACAAAAAAGTGATGAACCCAGTTGGGACGCACTTGTTGTTTAAAGCTTTTAACTTCAAAAGTCACAAAGCATTGTACAAGTGCGTCCCAGCAGGGTTCGTCACTCTTTTGTGTCCCCCTGGAAACACTTTGGTTGTCGTCCGTGCTACTTGCACGTGGTCATTTTGTGACTATTTGCAGCATGTGTGTTCAAATTGATGAAGATATTTTCTGCATCTGTTTGTGTTGCAGTGTGTTGAGCTCTCAGGGCCACCGTACATGTAAACCTCTTTTATAGTGTTAGGAAAAGATCACGTCCTGGCCACTTCAGACATTAGAAATTATTACAATGACCAGTAACTCATTCAACATACATCCTGTAAATATACAAGTACAAGTATTGTATTAACGCTGCCAGGAAAAGCCCAGAGTCTATCCTAGTATCAACAACAGCAGTAAGAACATGTGTATGTACAACAAGAAAAAGAACCACAAGAAAAGATTCCTCAGTGAGTTAGAAAGTCCACCTTCTCATACTTTTACACCACCATATCCCATCTGTCATGAAAGTCCAATGAACTCCAGGGGTTATGTTAAAGATTTAAAGGTACAGTACCTACATTCTGTATCTCTATCTCCATTCTGCTTCACTAGAGGCCTTAAAATGATCGATGACTTCACGATTACTCATGTGGTGCATTTGTTAGCCTGATTACAATGTAAAATATTCATCATAAAGTCATATTTACATTGTGAGGGTCAGGGTTAAGCATGACTTACAGTTCCACATTTATGTTTATCTTGGAGGGATGAAGGAATTTGGCAACGCGTCGTCCACATCGCAGTGATGGTTCTAATCTTCCTGTGTTCTCTAAATAAAAGCACTTTATATATATATTTTATGATATGTATAAACTTCAGCCACATACTGCACGTTTTTTTTAAATCATTTTATTTTATCACTGTTATTTAATGTTCTCTCGTCTACAGTATTTTTTATTACTAAGATAAAAATACTCAAAAGGCCATAAATAAACTAAACCACCTAAAGTGGTGTGTTCAAGCCATCATCTCTGCCTTTAAATTACAGGCATGTAGATGGCAACAGATGCTGAAATAGTCTCTTTCTCTCTGTGTCTCACACACACACACACACACACACACATATATACAACGCGTCCTCACGTCAAGGTTTATGACACTTTTGCACACACAGACACAAGCAGTATCTCACCTTCCCATGGTAACCACAGCGTGTGAGGCAGCGTCTGGCTCGCTGCCTCTGTGGCCTGCGATCCAGACACTGCCACCATCATGCTGGCAAAGGACACACACACACACACACACACACACACACACACACACACACACACACACACACACACACATACATACATATACACACACACACACACACTGGCAGCCAAACACAACCTCACAGACATTTTGAGCTCCCTCCACATCTCTCACCTCCATTCTGTGCTTTACAAAAAACCTCTATCTGAAAACCCAACCAAAACAAAACAAAAAAATTAAAAAGCACTTATCATATCCAGTCCAGGTTGGCCCTGACCAGCGGAGATAATGCATGTGGCTGGGTCCAGCTATTATTAACAGCCAGCAGATATTTGTGTGACATTCAGTCTCTCGGAGGAGCCTGCGGAGAGCCTCGTGTTAATTAGCTGGTTAGCTGCTATAGCTCACACGATGAGCCCCTTCCACAGGCTCAGATCAGCGAAGACACGCCGCATCACCTCACTGTAGTGGTGATAGCTCTAATTGAGGGCCTGTGTTGAACAGCGGGCAAACTTTTCCCGCAGTGGATAGAGGCCTTAACAAGCGTCCCGGGGCTTCCGGCTGACACCCGTCTATTCCGGGACGCCGCAGGGCTCTGTAATCATCCCTTCAGAATCTCTGTAGGCTCCGCCTACTCCACAACACACAAATAAATCAGGGAAGGCGAACAGGCTACTGTGTCATTAGCTACCCCTGCTGCAGTGAGAGGCTCTGCCAGAAATATACGGTTGCAGATGCAAACAAACGGATCCCTTTCAGGATGACTGCCGCGCTCCTGTCGAGTCGTTCGCCCAGAAGGGTTCAAATCATTCTCCACACCGATTCCAGCAAAAAAAGCCCAAATCATGAGGACATGATCTGTGTCGGTGTGACTCACCCATGGCCCGCTCCGATTAGTCATACTTCCTCACAGCATCCTGC
This sequence comes from Seriola lalandi dorsalis, assembly GCF_002814215.2. Lineage (NCBI taxonomy): Eukaryota > Metazoa > Chordata > Actinopteri > Carangiformes > Carangidae > Seriola > Seriola lalandi. Next base: position 170,969 of record NW_019524924.1, read on the forward strand.
TGGTTTACTGCTCATTAAATTAAGATGAGTCAGCTGCTGAGTTTGACTTGTTGTGGTTGGTTGACAGGACCGACAGAGCTCAAGTTGAGCCCGATTTGGAAGCACTTTCTCTCACAGCAACAGTTGCTTTAGCCAGAGTAAGCTGTGTCTCACACCGAACGTTTATTTGCAGTTAAACAGCTTTTTTATGAAATGCAAATGATAAGGAAAACAGAAATAAGAACAGAGAGGGGGGCTGTTATCAGGCCTGTGCAGATGGGGGGTCAGAAGGTTGTGGACTTTAGTAGGCAAACACTCATATTTACAGATTTAAGCTTATGGTAAACATGGTGCTCTGAGCCCACAAAGCTATCAACAGCCCACCAACTGCTGAAATCTCGATCAGGTATCAGCCCCCCTTGGACGAGTCTGGCCTTTGTTGTTTGTGTACAAAGCCCATTTATAAGCGTATTTATATGCAGTACACAACACATGTCTGTTTGGTTTCAATCGGGACTGCCATCTGCTTGTTGAGAAACAAATTAATGGAGATTGCTGGATTAATGGGTTTTTGATTGGGCGCTGGCCAGACCGCCAGGAGCCCGGGCCGCTTTTTTATTAACAAACCCCTCGGAGGACGAGGACAGGACAGCGACGCTGCACCCAGCCACTTAGCGGAGCGGTCAGACTGTTAAAGGGCTGATTTGTTTTGTGCACTGATGACTCTGAGAATATGAGCACAGTCTTTAGTTTCAATAATAATACATGATGGTGCTTGAATAGGAGAGAGCGTCATTTGTTTCGAGTGTCTGGGAGGATAGGAGTTGTTTTGTAAAGACAGAGTGAAATCAATCACTCTGTTTCTCCTTTGTTCTTCATTTTAAACATCTTTTTTTCTTGTTCCACCAGTTCCCTGCAAGAGGCCGGTGCAGGTTTTTCCACTTCTACCAGATATAATTGAGAAAAGGACACTGTCCTGTGAGAAACTAGACCGTATGTCGTCTGTGCAGCAGGTTATTATGACCCATAGTTACGTTTTGTTGCTAGATGACATCTAGTGGTCGTAGTAATTATGACAGGAGCAAAGGGAAAAGTGCGGTGACGTAGTATAAAGAGAGACAAAGTCCACGTCAGGAGGAGGTTGTGATGGATGGATGGGACGACAAAATATGATACAGGAGAGCGATGTTCGATTCCCATGTGAAAGCAGCACCTCATGTTATCATTATTATCTATAATGTAACCAGGACAACAAAGATCGCCTGATGAATCTTGAGGAAGTTACTTATTCTACCTTATTGTGCCTTAACCTAACAAAGTCATGACCGTTATTATAGTAACCATGGTGAGGTGTTTATTACTTGTAACTAATTACTTGAATTCAGATGTCAGTCATAATCCCTGAGTGATCAGGAAAACTACCCACGGCTCAGGTGAGTGCAGCAGGTTAAAGGAGACGCTCTGAATGGAAAGTTTGGGTTCAAAAATGTACATTTCACCTTTGTTTTTTCTTCCAAATTTTTCAGAAAATACTGATTTCAGCAAGTACAATGTTACAATCTGTGGTACATATCAATAGTAATTAATCAAAATGTCAAGCTGACCTCAAATGCCCCAAGTCTCTTCAGCTCCACACATCAGTAAGCCACTCACAGTTTCTCTCACTGGTTCTTATCTTTGAAACAACAAAGTAGACCGAGTTTAGTTTTATCTGTTGACTTAAGCTTTAGACAAAGCTAGAATAAGCTAAACTATGAAATGTAAATAACTGCATATTTGCCACAGGTTAAAAGGGTAACCAAAAACATAATGGTGAAGTGAAGTGCCATGTTATTTTGATTAGACAGAGTTCAAAATGATCAAACATGCAGAAGTCGGTTTGAAGGTGAGAGGTGAAAGACGGTGACACAGACTGCATTCAGCTCCTCCACTTGTGCTTCAAATCTGAATATTGTGTCTTCCACACTGCCGCCAGCAGAGGGCTCCACCCCACCAACCCTCCACCTCGTCATCCAGCACCACAGTCGACTGAATTTGCCTTTTGTGGAGCTGCTGGCTGTCGAGAAGCAGTCGGGGGTCGACACGAATGAACTTAATGAGTCATTCAAGGATCATCTGTGAATCGCTGTTTGAGAGTGAAAGCCAGAACGGCCGACCACTTCAAATGCAGAGTGGCTTTGGCTCCTTGGTTTGTAATGAGCCATATTTCCCTGTGTTCTCTGCAGCCATAACCTAGAAACCAGATCCCCCTTGTTCAGACCTTTAAGGACCATATTAGTAAATCCTGACAGTCAGAATGCATCAAATTCCTTTAAAAGGACTTTAAAACTCACTTTTATGAAAACACCATAGCAAGCAGGATACAAGTTGAGATAGATTAGGTTATATAGATTATTTACATATTCATAACTTATAATGATCTGTTTATTTATGTCTTTAACTCATCACTGAATCAATCTATCCTCTATCAGTGGGTGCAAATAGTTCTATAGCAAAACAGAATTAGTATAGAAACTTAAAAATGAAACTAAAAACTTAAAAATTAAAAAGGTAACTCCTTTAATTTTACCCATAACTTGAAGTACTGCTCAGCCTTTGAAAAGTTAAATGTCAGCTGTGGTATAGAAAAAAAACCCAGATGATGCCGAAAAATGTGGGCGTTTAGCATTCACCGCGGGTCTAACATCTAGATGATATTGAGTTGCTTGATGGGAAATGCAGGATTCAGCAGTTTTGAAGCTTGATCCATGGGGAATAAAGTCAGGACATCTTAGACTCTGCTGCAGTAATTTTGGTCATTTAACTTTAAGGAATTGCTATACTAACTCAGTGGAGTTGAGTTCAACTCAAAGGTCCCATATTGAATAAAGGTAGGTGTCCATGTGTTGTTTGATTATAGATCAGGTCTAAGTTCTATATTAATACAGTGAAAGTATCAAAGCCTCAGTCCACAGAGAAATGCACACAGCCTGTATTCAGAAACCGAGCCTTAAAACCAGCTGTCAGGACTTCTGTAACTTTGTGATGTCACAACAAAGCCCTCAGCCATGCCCCAAGCCCCCCCTGAGAGAGATGTAAAACTACATTGAGATGGTTTTTGGTTCTTAAAACCACAAATACATCTTTTTATCGATCACTTCAAAAACACAGGAAAAGTGTCAAATATAGGACCTTTTTTTTTTTCTCACATCATTTGCCTACTTTATGAATTTCAACAGTCATGTGAATGGATGACAGCATAGGGCAGAAAGAGGTTAGACGTGTTTCCTTTCCTGCAGCGTCACATGTGGCATTCATTTCAAGCAACAATTGTTATGCGTACTTAATGATTTTGGTAATGCAGGGAAAATAAATTGTATTAAATTGCATTAAAAACTCATAAGGCAATTTTTAATAACCATTATTTTGAAAAAATAAAAATAAAACTTCCCTTAATCAACTCAAGCTCACAGTCATTGCGCATTTATGACCACACCTGGTACATTTAAGGCCTGAAATCAACACAAGAAAGCCTCAAACACACTAAATTATTTTTTCGAAATATCATTATTTTTTAACGATTTTATTTCTTCCACATGCTCTCCTCCACAGAATGAGGTAAATTGATGATTCTCCCCAAAACGAGTGACCATACAATTAATTTAACTCATGGCCTCATAGAAGCGAGGTCTGGCTCATCACAGCCCGCTCTTCACCTCCCCGTGTGAGAGACTCATCAGAGACCGCCGGCACTCGGTACACCGCCGCGACCTGCGCGCCCTCCTCGCACTCAGCGACAGCCATTACTTCGTTAGCGCGCCAGCACATAGGTGAACCCACCGGAGGCAACCAGAGGTGTCTGCGCCGCTGAGTATGAAAGAATCAGGGTGGAGATTGGGGTCTTGACCCTCGTGGGTCAGGGACTGAATGAACCCCGCTGGTCTAATGGTGCTGTCAACACTGTTAAAAAGGGAGACTGACTTCACTTCACTGCACCTCTTCCTTTAAAGTCAGTGTGTGCACAGAGCTGAGTCATATCCTCAGACACACATAGGTTTCTGTTCGTATTTCACATTAGTCTTTCATTTAGCTTTGGCTTCTAATGGCTTAAAAGAAAAGATTCAAACATGATGACACACTAGTGAGTATCTGGCATAAGAAACAGAAACAAAACTGATGCATGGGTTGCCAAGTAGATGGACATGTTGCCAGACTTCCACACAAAACGCATTTACACAATTTAAATCGTCACAGACCCATTAAAAAAAAAAAAAAAACTATCTCACACACAGCTGTTAGAGCATCACATTTAACAGTCAGTGCCGAGGTGCTAGTTCTGTGCTGGCACCAGTAGAGGGACCTGCAGACCAGAGAAACTGGTCTTCACCATTAATTGTCTCATTCCGGTGATAGTCCCACTAATCCCCCACGGTGTTTTTGCTGTGGAGCCACCAGCTCAGGCAAACACCAGCTGAATCATTCATAGATCTGCTGTCATCATGCACAGCAGCAGCTGACTGCAGGCTTGTGATGTCACATGCACACACACACACACACACACACACACACACACACACATTGTTATTTATATAGAGGAAAAGCAGCATTGTAAAGAAACAACTTTTCTAAATGGACAACCTGTCATTGACCATGCAACAGAAAATGTGATCACACTCTTTTACTGTGACTCATCATCACCTGACAAAAGAGAAAACCATCCCAGAACATAAAGACCAACCATTCACCCGTAGACTCAACCTCTCCACCAGACAGGGAGTTCCAGTAACAGTGCAGCTTATGCAACCCGCAGCCATCAAACAGCGAGACCGACACAACATAAAAAAAACAAAAAACAAAAAAAAAAACATGGGTGAAATAATGGTGTGGTTTAGCTTGGCTGCTTGTACCCATCAGCTCTGACATTTACTGTAAATGTAGTGTGGATGTGCTAAACATCTGGGCCTGGAGTGGGGGGGGGGGCTGTGACTCGGCCTGAATCACAGGTGACTGCTGCTGAGTCACAGAGTCCAGAGCGCGGTGGTTTCATTCAGTCCTGCTGGACATGCCGTCTCCTTGACTGACTGTGAGTCGCTCATGCTTGCCTGGTGCGTCACTGTTGCCATTTGCCTTCATATGCGTTGAGCGTCGAGACACCTACTGCTACTGTTACTTAATGAGGCTGCAACTTATGACGATTTCTATTAGCGATGAATCTAAACTGTCAAAGTAGTGAAAATGCTGGATCATACCTTCATTATATAACATCGGATTTCTCATTTGTTTTCATTCGTTTTCCCTTTTTTTTTTCCAGGCTGCGATATGCAGCTGTTACAACAGAGGTCAGAGGTCACTCGGACTGTGCTCTGTCAGGATTTCCTTCTTTTGCTTTTCTAAAAGAAACGGGTCGCCTCGGCCAAGTCTTGACTGACACGCAGAGACTGGACACGGACAGAAACAAGCGCAAACTTCCACCAGCGCTGTGTTTAGGATTTCCTCACTGGTTTCCCTGTCCGTTTTTCTTTTTTTTTCCCCCATTGATGTTTGTTGACATGAAGCAACAAGAGGGGGTCTCCTTCTGCATGTGCCTCACACACACACACACACACACACACACACACACACATATATACACGTATAGCTTTAGACCTTCCTCTCTTTCTGTCATCTAGCACAGCTACAAAAACAAAGTCCAGACAAAGGAAACAGAATGCGCAGGGGTTTGTGTGCAAGTGTGTGTGTTCAGGAGAAGAAAATGAGGCAAGAGGTAACCATGCGCGTGCAAGTGTCCAAACTGTGCAGCAGAATTTGGGGAGAAAGCAAAAGTTAAAGCAGATATTTTAAAATCCTCTGCAGAAGCAGGACAAACACCTGCCGTCAGACAGACTGTGGAGAAAACAAAAGGAAACAGAGGGACGCATGTTTTTTTCATGAGTGAACCTGCAGGACTTCAGCCAGGGCAGAAAGAAAACACCAACAGCTATTTTTGACCCGAGTCAAGTTGATAAATGGCCCGGACTTTCCAATTCCCCGTGATTTTGTTCTTTACGGCTCTGACTTCTATTGTTTGAAAAAAAAAATAAAAAAAAACCCACACAGCCTTTGCTTCAGGACGTTTGTGCCTACCAGTCGCTGCAGGGCCGAGGCCAGCCCTGCCAATTTGCTCGCATGCAAGTTCAAGTGCGTTCAAAGAAGCTTGATGTGCGAGGCCCGGCTTTGTAGCCTTGAAGAAAACGCCGTCAGAGGAGAGACTTGTCAAGATCAGTGGAGGGACCGAACCTTTTTTTTCCCCCCTCTTTCCCCCTCGGCCTTTTCTTGTTGGGTTGGGAGAATTTGAGACGGCGTGTCGAAGACGGGGAGAACTTTTTTTTTTTTTTTTTCAAGATCATATCTCCAAATCTCGGGAGCCTTCTTCACAGCACTTTTTAAAAGCTTCTTTTAAAGCTGAGCGTTAACAGCAGCCCTCCCCTGCCGCTGCTCTGTTTAAGCCGGGTGCCTATTAGCTTCCCTAATTACCACAGATCTTCCAGGGGAGAAAGAGGGGAGGGGGCATGCAGATGGGACCCAGGGGTAAGAGACGGTGCGATCAGGTTACAAGAAGCCAGCAGCTGACAACATTATTTATGACCCATCCCTAATGGATTCAGAGTGACAGCAGTTTCAGTCCACTGACAGGGTCAAAGGCAGAGACAACAGAAGACTAATGTCCACAAGGGTGACAGACAGCTTTGTAACTGAGTCCTCTTGGGGTTGGGGGTGGGTTGGTGGTGGTGGGGGGGTGTGCTCTGAAAATTGGAAGAGAAGTGAACAAGAAGGAAGAAGGGGTCAGGGGAAGCGGCGCGAGGAAAACTTTTCTTCTCTCTGAGGAGCGAGAGTGATGGAGAGAGATGTGTCTGGGATGAGACAGCGAGCGTTTTTCCAGTCTATTTGCCCTGCGTCTAGACCCAGAGTCAACGGGACAGGCCCAATAAAAAGGTTGGATATTGCAGAGCAGAGACTGAGTTAGACAGAGTCCAAAAATACTGATGAAAGGCTGCACTGTGGAAGAGCTGAGGACACTGAACTCCAGTGATAGCCATCAAGAAAAACTCCCCCGTCCTCAATCTATCTTCCAAAGACTCTCCACTAGCAATGCATGTGATTTTTTTTTTTTTTTTCACTAAAGCTCCAGATAAAGCTGAATGGCTTTATTGTAACACAGGAAACTCTGTGCCAGAGTACTTTATGACAGCTGTAAATACAACAGGAATCTGAAATTTCTGCAGCGAAAATATGAAACATGCACCTTTCCTTGCTTTGGAGGCCGACCTGAGCGCTGAGAGCTAATGCTAGCTACAGTCCAGCAAACAATCACCTTCTCCTCCATTAGCTTCCAATAAATAGGGCAATTAGAAGTCTTAAGCAGCACAGAGAAGACATTCTGCACTTTCCTGAATCCTTTCCGAGGGATAAATACATAAATTAAACATAAAATTTGGCTACTGAGGATCAAAGTACAGTACAAGGGTGTTTGATGTCGGCACAGATTTAAATGTGCATACTTAAAAGGAAATACAGTCTATGTATTTGATGCTGATTAACGTTACATCAAGTTTTGGCCCGGCATTGAAAATCAGTGATCAAAGGGCTGACGAGATGGCAGCTTTTCTGCACCGTCAAAGAGCGTGACCACACGAAGATCAGGAAGGCGAGCAAGGCACTAAAACTGCCAGGGGTTAGGGGTTCAATTCCCACAAATGTATGCATTCATTACACTCTGAGTAATCTCAGAAAATGAGCTCGCAAAAACCCGACCGTCACGTCTCGTCAGAAGCGGGATTAAACGCTCCCTTCTGGGTTGAGAAAATGACTCCACCCTCGAAACGGATTTCCAATGGTTAAACTCAAAAAAGCATTGTTGTCAAGATGTTGAAAGGTGAACAGTGCAATGAAGAGGGAAACTACAAGCACACACCTGCCTGGTCACCGTTCCTCTGACTCAGAGTCAGCACAGTTGGACACGCTCCCTGCACTAAACACTGATTGATTTGTTTTCCCTTTTTTTTTTTTTTTTTAAGCTGGGGAAAAAAAACAAAAAAAAAAACACCTGAAAGGTGCAGAGCTCCGACCAGACACAGACTAAGCAATCTCGCTTCACGCTCCCAGAGTGCAGTGCAGTGCACGCCAGCACACAGCATCTGCAGAGCCCAGGGGTTTGGCGTTGTTGTAGATCGATTGTTTGCCTTGCAGAGAGAGCAAATGATAAAAAATGACTGTGTGTGTGTGTGTGTATGTGTGAATGTAAGAGCGTGTGTACTGCATTTTCACTGCTTTTAAAAAAAAGCATCTTTCGTCCCTGACTACGGACCTTTCTTATATTTGAAAACACAATGTGCAGCAGCTTAAAGGCACTGAAACCCAGGACTTCAGCCAAAGCCACTGTAGAGAGGCTTTTCAACATCAATACGCAGCGTAAAGTCTTAACAAACATAAGAACCTTGGCGGAGAAACAGAATCCATCACAGAAAAACACAAGACCTTGAAAAGTGTGTGGATAAAGTCGACGTTTCCAGCAGAGTGCGTCTTTGTGCTGTTAGCGGAGCCACTATTAGTGCATTGTGTCCAACACATTCCCACTCAATAACAGCCTTCTCTTGTTTAGCAGACATAAAGAAAAGCCATGAAACAGTTCAATTGTCAAATGTGGGTGACAGATGGAGAGGAGAGATGAAGAGGCAGAGCTCTTAGTTGTGTGTGTGTGTGTGTGTGTGTGTGTGTGTGTGGGTGTGTGTGTGTGTGTGCTGGGGGCAAAAATCATACTGGCATCTTTAAAATCTCCCCTTGTTTTACTTTGAACTGTCACAAAAGAAAACAGATCAACAAGAAAAGAACAAGAAAATAACCTTCAGATCCGGCAAAGCTTTAGAATAAAGACTGGTAACTTTTGAACGATGAACGTTTTACCTCTCACAGGTAAAAAAGTTTATTTCATAAGCAATATAACACACTCTCAATCAGCTTCATACACTCAGGGGCTGTGCTGTTACAGCCCGGGTTTTGTCTCATATGACCGGTAAGCTTATGGCGGCTAATGTTAGCGAATTTCAGATGGACATGGCTGATATTATGATTCTTCTTCTTCTGCTGCTATTACACTGTCATTGTGTAACACGGCTGAGACCTGACTTGTTCTGCTGCACTCGACTCCCTGGGAACTGGGACAGGTAGCAACATAGCTGGAATAAGTCATCATTAGGACTATGCACTCACTATGGTCTCTGCAGGTAACACACACTTTTGAAAGCCAAACGTTCGGACCCTGTGATTTAGAGACCTGACAGACTTGCTGCAGACTTGCTACGTGCTCAAATAGATTTGAGACTTGACTTTCACTTGTCTTTCCTTATCTGAGACCTAACTGTGACTCGTCTCTCTACAGTAAACACAACACTGCTATTAGTACATGCACGATACAGTGGGGTGCAAATGTCTGAGAACACCTTCTGCACTGCTCACACACTTTCACATACTCACATTCACCGGCAGGATCAGAGATGAATAACCCAACAATCAAAATCGGTGACAACCAAAAGAGGTTCAACGAGTAACACGCGGATATGGATGCGGTAGAAAAAGATGAAGGGATGAGAGAGGAACAGACAGAAGGAAGAAGAAGAGGAAGAAGCAATGAATAGTTTATCAACACTCTGATCTTCCCGGTCAGAGCAGAGGAGAGATGGTGATAGAGAGTGTTAAGTATCTAGTCAAGTGCTGCTACCTGCAGTGAATTACAAGCAGGTGATGGAGCCACGTCTGCAGCACTGCCCATTCTGAAGTAATAACCGGTCTCTTACAGTAGCCTGCAGTTCGCCAGATAAAATACGCTATTTAGAAGTGCTTTAGGAGAAAAAAAAAAAAAAAAATCGTTATCTCAAGTTCATTATTCAGTCAAGTGGGAAATATCCAGCTGGTGCAAGTGATATGATTTTGTCTACTTTGAAGCAAAGTTGCTCACTGTGGTTTTAATCCTGTGTAACGCTTCAGTTACATGCAGCACTGCGAAGGCAGGAGTAAATTAGTGTATGAGCCAAACCTGCCGACTTGCAGCATAATCTCTTTCTGATTATGGCATGTCCTGCACGGCTGCTTTGATTTGAGGACTGACCTTTTCAACGAGTCTCGGCAGCAGAGCCAGACGTCGTCGTTCTGTCGTCAGCTAAAAAAACTCAAGAGGAAATACCTCAGATCTGAGGCTATGTTCCTACTGGGGGGGGTGGCTGAATTAGCCCTTCACACTTCTCATAGTCGTATTTTCAAGTGGAATGCGCAATTGGTTTGTTGTGTTGCAATCACATCATTATCCATACCACTTCCTGTTTGTCAGTGACTGCTCCAACTCCCAGCTGTCAGGGTTCAGGCTTGAGACCTCAAGGGGGGGCAAGGTTCACTTGGTTTGTAGTAATTGTTTTGTAATTAGCACAACTACATCACAGCATCCACAGGAATGATACGGGCCTGCATGTGTCTGAATGACCTAGTTCATACAAAGTTAAGTCCGACCACGCCTGAAGGCAAAAGTGTTTGTATCTGTTCCAAGAAATGAGAGGGAAGTTAAAATCTTGCACACTCTCTAGCCAATCACTGCATGACGTGGAGAGATTATCTTTTTCTGGAAAATTAGAAAAACTGGCAGCTCTGATGTGGGAGAGTCGTGGGCGGAGAGGGTTTCAGATGCTGTTCAACAAGTGCTTAATTTGAAGCATACCGACGCCCTAAGGTGGTGTTAATTATCTTTTCTTGAGGCCATCTTGTGGAAGGACAATAAATCAATATATATATTCTTTTTTAAATCTCTTATGATATTGTGCTTAAGAAAGAACAGTTTAAAAGGTTGTTTTTAATCAAATTATCATAAATCAGTAACACTGGTTGGAATCTGATGTCTGCACAGAACTAAATGAGCACTCGAGGCCAACATGGTGCAAACACAATGCACGGAGAACACGTTTGCCCCCGGGGGCCATCAGGGTGTTAATCAGGGCCTTAGTTGGGCTCGGTCCGCCTGTGCACCTCAGGTTATGGATCAGCGGTAAAGCCACCAGGCAGAAAAAGTCACATATCGTGTTAATCGATCACACTGTCTGACTGGAATACGCAGTCTAGACAACTACAACAAACAGCACTGAAGATGGAAAAAGAAAGTTTTGAGGATAACCACCTTAAAAAAAAAAAAAAAAAAAAACCCCCACCATTAAATAAAACCTACAAACGTTGGCCACAGTAAGACTGGCTGTTCTCTGAGCAGGAGCTTGTACAAAATGATCCTGAAATACACTGCGGCTTTATGTCTACGCTGATGCAAAAAAAAAAACTCTTTGATCTTGTACCATTACAAGAACTACTCCGTCTCCCTTCCTCCACTGCTGGATGTTAATATTCTCCCCCTCTCTCCCCCCCTTATCTCACCCTTCTCCTACTCATTCTTCCGCCTCCCATTTCTCTCCCATTTTCACCTTCCTCCTCATATTTTCTCGCCCATTCATCTCCCGTCACCGTTCTATCTTCCTCTGTCTTGTCTGCATCCTCTCCTTTTCCTCCTCCTCCTCATCTTTCGCTAGACAAGTGATCACAAAGCCATGCGTGTACCCTGGTGGGATATAGAGGGAAGGAGGAAGGGAGGGAGAGAAGTCTCGTTTCGCCTGAGACAGAGGGAGATGATGAGAGAATCAGGTGCTTTGTCTGGATGATATAATGTGACTGAATAAGCAAAAGTTCACAGCTGGGTTCTGGCCTTAAAACTTGCAATATACAATTCTCTGCCTCTCTCTGCTCCCATTTGTTTGTCACTGTCTCTTTTCCTTCTTATCATTCTCCTTTAGTCCTTTATTAATCACCCTCTCCTCTTCCTCTCTCCACCTTCTCTCCATCTTTACCATCGTGGCTCTGGCTTTCACTGTGAATGAAAAAACAAACTCTGGAAGGGAGGTTCGGTTTCAGCTCAGCGAGTAAGAAGTCAACGAGAGGCAAAGCGGGAGATCCCTGGGTGTGTTTCTGATTTACCTCCTCAGTATAATATGGCTGCTCCAGAGGCCGGCCAAGCGCCGCTTCTGGGAAGAGATAACAATTCATTTCACTCACGGATGGATTCTCGATCGAGACCCTGAGCTCTCCCCCCGCTGCAGCTGTAGATTTGTCATATAAATATACAATATAACTCGTGCCATTTCCTGGGGGCTGCGATCCAAAGTGCTTTTCAGTATGGAGGGTGGGGTTTCAGTGGGAATCAAACCCCAAACCCTGTAAATCAGCAGGCAGTTTGGATTTCGCAAAAAAAAAAAAAGAAAAAAGAAAAAGAAAACCACCACTCCCATAAACCCCTCGCCTTGCTCAGTTTGTTTTTAAGAGGAAAAATAAATATAAGAACTGATAGGAGCTTTTGATAAGAGCTGACGTGCAGGAAAACACCGCTCAGATAGAGGCTGACAAACTTTGTCTGCCTCCTTACTTTTCTAATACTGACACTTCATTCAAATATGCTGCAGATAAAATTGAAGCTTTGACCATAAGTAACAGTAGCGTGGTGGTAATTCGTTAGAAGTCATGTTGGCATCATATTTTCTTCAATACTTTTCTTGCCATCTCAAAGCAATAATTCTAAACTTACATTTTCAAAGCAACTCAGTGAAATCTATCCTACGCCCGACGCAAAGCGTAACACGAGTCTTTGCTAGTTCCAGACCGACACAGTCGTCATTGTCCCGTCCAGCACCCATGTTGTTTAAATAGAAAATACATATGCGCCCGTGGGCGTCTTGGTGTTAAAATGAGGTGTGGTCAGGCGGATTGCTATCTTCAGGCAGCGGAAAACAATTGTGCAATTGACCAACAAAAATCTGGTCTGAAGTCGGTGGTGCAGTATTTCACTGTTATTATAAGGAGCATTATCAAAAGAGTAACATGCGCCTACATAGGGAGCGTATCCGCCTGTTACACACAAGCAGTGTGAGCCAGAGAGTTTCTGATCATCACCTCGACTAAATTTTTCCCACCAGTTTCATAATGAACTGAAAATCTATTTGCACTTCTCATAATAACATAAAAGATGTCTAACGCTGTGATTTGTACCGTTACTTCACTGTAGAGCTGTGAGCAGCACGTTGATTCACTCAGACCTTCTTTACCCCTCAGAGTGCACAGAGCTGCCCGTGTCGGGACTGGGCTCTGTGGTCAGGACTGGGCTCTGTGGTCAGGACTGGGCTCTGTGGTCAGGACTGGAGTAACTGGTCAGGACTGGGCTCTGTGGTCAGGACTGGACTCACTGGTCAGGACTGGGCTCTGTGGTCAGGACTGGAGTAACTGGTCAGGACTGGGCTCTGTGGTCAGGACTGGACTCACTGGTCAGGACTGGGCTCTCTGGTTAGGACTGGACTAACTGGTCAGGACTGGGCTCTGTGGTCAGGACTGGACTAACTGGTCAGGACTGGGCTCTCTGGTCAGGACTGGACTCACTGGTTAGGACTGGGCTCACTGGTTAGGACTGGGCTCACTGGTCAGGACTGGGCTCACTGGTTAGGACTGGACTAACTGGTCAGGACTGGACTCACTGGTCAGGACTGGGCTCACTGGTCAGGACTGGGCTCACTGGTCAGGACTGGACTCACTGGTCGGGAATGGGCTCACTGGTCGGGACTGGGCTCACTGGTTAGGACTGGGCTCACTGGTTAGGACTGGGCTCACTGGTCAGGACTGGGCTCACTGGTTAGGACTGGGCTCACTGGTCAGGACTGAGCTCTCTGGTCAGGACTGAGCTCACTGGTCAGGACTGAGCTCACTGGTCAGGACTGGGCTCTCTGGTTAGGACTGGGCTCTGTGCAAGTGCACCTGGCTTTTAAAGGGAACGGGTGATGCGCTGTGATTGGTTTATTGGATGTTACGCCCAAAACACGGCCATGATTAGTCAAGAGACTAAGTACCGTGTGCCTGGAGCAGGGACTGTTTTTTTCTGCTGTTGAAATAGCCAAAGCAACATGGACATGCCCTAAATGTGCTTGCGCCACGCGCTTTGGATCATTAAAATGGAGCCTCTGTCTCTTGATAGAAACTTTGTTGTCAGTTAGTTTTTTTTTTTTTGTGTGGAAGAAATAACAACTAATAGCCTGTTTTCCAGCTGCGTCACGCTCCAGACACTCTTCTGCACTGGACACCCAGTGCTTTTACTGATCAGCTGATCAGATCGCAGGTCACAGGATCGTCCTCTCGCTGCCTTCACTCACTGCACGATGTGTGTCTGGCTTTTGCAGATGTGAGTGGAAATGTGAACTTGGTGTGTGAGCGCGTGTTTGAGACCGAGTTCCCGCAGCTTCTGGCTCCGCAGCAGTTATTCCCAGCAGCCATGGGGTGTGTGTGCCGATCACTTGCAATTTAAAGAGAGTGGCTTCATGCAGTACAGTAGCAGAGTTACAATACAAAACCTTTACTACAATAACATAGTAGCAGAGTAAAAATATTTTTTCTCTATTAAATTAGTAGAGAAATTGATTTAGAATGACCAAATTAAGATCATGAGAGCATTTCTTTATTTATTTTTTGTCTTATGTAGACGGAAGGCGTATGTTTAAGAAAAGATATTTTTATTAATTTTTCCATCTCCCTCTAGAGCCCTCTCCAAGCTAAATGACTAGCTGTGTTTTTAAAGGTACTTTTTCGTCCTTGTCCTTCTTCTGTTCCTCTCGGTGCCGTTTCCACGCCATCCATCATCCACTGAGGTCACCGCAACCTTTCAACTGAAGTATTCTTGGCTTTTTCAAAAAAAAAAAAAAAAAAAAAACTAAAAAAAATCATTCATCTGGGCAAAAATTGAACTGGCTTTGATGGGGATACGAAAGAGGGAAAAATCTGCTTGTGCAAAATTGTGAAGATCTTTTTTTTTTTTAAGAACGTGGGCAACCCCCTAATTATCGCTGAAACCCAGACTGTTCCACAAGGCTCTGAGGCCACGTGACATCGAGACGTCTCTCTCTTCAAATGAGACTAAATCATCAAAAAAACAGTGAGTCATTTTCGCCAATAAAAACTGCTGTCCCAGAGAAGACTTTGTAAACGATACGCTCCTCTCAGATGGAGGGTTTTCGATGTGAGGGCCCCTGAAACCTTAGACCCCGGGGCCACTTGGTTTTTGTGGTGCGTGTCAGTAATTCCCTCCCCCCAACAGGGAGAAAGTGATATTTTGCAGCCGCGGGGGAATTGCCCTCGTCACCACAAACCTCATCTTACTACCCCAATATACTGAGGATTTTCCAAGGGGTGGGGTGGGGGGTGGGGGGCAGAAAAAGAGACATGAAGTGAGTTATATCAATTGTTCTTTAAAAGCAGGACAGAGAGGGAACACAGCCAGCTGATACACACACACACACACACACACACACACACACACTCTCACTCACTCACGCACACTCTCCAGAATGTTGAGCTCTAATTTCGAAATGTCTCTCTCCCCCGTTGTTGTTTCCCAGCAGGGTCAGTGGCTCTGACTGAAGTGGAGCTGGATCCACGCTGCTCTATCTGGTGACCAGTCCCCCCGCCGGAAGCAACATCTGGCACCACTGGTTTTAACCTTGAATGCCCTCTGCCTCGCTGTCTTGCTACAGTGAGAAACAATACTTCTGCAATCACTGCTACTACAGCGATTACTGTTAACACCGCCATTATTGCCACCATGTGTACTGCTGCCCTCCACTCCTACCATGCTTCTACTACTGCAGTTATTATTGCAACTGCTACTGGTGACTATGATTACTGCGACCACTGCAAAGATTACTACTAACACTACACATTCAGGACACACACCGCATATGAAACAGCATGTGTTCACCCTGGTTTCTAACTAAACTCACTTGTGCAGAGCACGGACTTCATTTCCAAAGAGAGTGATACTCTTTCCACCAGGTTTTGCAGCTAAATTGACCTTTGACCTCTTTTATGAAAGTAGCAAAAGACTTACATAACAAGGGGAAGAGCAGGAGAATTTGAAACAGTGTGGAAACTTTTAGTGGAACTCCTTGGCCGTCAAGGAGCACAGTTGTTTTGAAATAGCTCGGTTGCTGAGTATGTCTATATTTATTTATATTTAGCATCTTGCATCTACAAAATCCTTCAGTGTGAAGTGGATGAAAAAGTCTAATGATAATGTGACTAAAAACCTGTTCATGCATCATATTTACACTGCGATTCCTCACCTATGCTTCACAGCATCAGTGCGCACCAGCCTGCGGTGCATCAGGTACATTGCACCCACACGAGGAAACACTCTGCGCATCTCATCCTACAATGTTAATTCAGAGGAGCTGGTAAAGACGTCCTCTCACATTGTGCCACATATCCCAGCATGCCTCCAGACGCTGCCGCTGCCAGGAATGCGTGTCACCTCCAGTTCCTACAATACCTGACTTTAGTTCCCACAGCCGGAGTGACCTCAGACTGGTCAGGCAAACACAGAGTGACCTTCGGTAAACAAAAGCAGATATTTGGTGAACGCAAGGCTCGTCAGTACCACCCTTATCTCAAGACCCCGTCCTTTCGAAAACACTCTTTATGCACACAGAAGTACTCAGGCATGAACACACTCCTCATGTTGCACCTTTAGCAGGAGGGTTTAAGGGTTTCAGGAAAGCTGGTACAACTGATGTAGCCCTTAAACTTTAATTTGCCTTTTGATATAAATACTGAACTGGAATAATGTATCTATGAAGCCATCTTGAAGGAAGATAAAACCATATACATTAGCTTTTACATTAGAGGGACCTCCACACTGTCAGAGATGAAATGAACTGTTAGTGAAACACAATCCCCGACACCTCTACACAGAAATCAGCTGTCAGGTCTGTAAGGATCAAGCTCACCGTCCATCCCTCTGACGCAGTTGAGCTGTCAACTCAGTGGTTTGTCTGAAAACTTCCTTGAGACCCTGTCAGCATGCAGTCCTCAGGGTGCTGACCTTTGACCCCGATCATTTGTCAAACAAACTAGGAGTAATGCATTTGTGGGATTGGAGAGGTTCCTCACCTTACCCCACGCCCCAGAGGAATGTGGCAGCCAGCATGTTGGAAGGTTGTGCAACATCAAACGCTGATAGGGTCAATTACTTCTGGAAAGCCCTAAAGACTGGAGGGGGGGGGGCGTTGGCTGGGTTTTAGATATTGCTGTGAGAAATGAGTTACAGACAACTAATATCCCAGCGATAGTATTATTCACTGGAACAGAATTGTGCAACAGAACCCAATGGAGCAGGAGAGTGAGAGAGAGAGAGAGACACAGAGGGGAAATAGAAGGTGATTTCTCTATAAATTCTTTGATTCTTTTAAGTCTATTGCTTGCGTTATTCTCCTCTCCCGCTGTGTTTCACCCACGTTTGAAGGGCACAAAATTACCACGATATAGCTGCAGGGAGCCAAAGGAAGTGCTGATCGATCCCAACGACTCGATGATTTAGCAGCAAAGAGGAAGCAGGAAGAGACTGTTGTGTCTCTGCGCATTAGTACATCCTTTTAAAATCCATACTGCTGCTGCAGATGTCAGTGTCCAATACAAAACTACTGCCATTCACAGGGGGTTTGTACCCCTCCTCACTCGACCCCTATTAGGTAGCTACTGAGGCATTTAAGGTAGCAGAGATGCAGAGAGAGGGAGGTCCTGGAGGAAGACAGGAAAGGGCATTTCTAAAGGAAATACAAATGAGGATTTGATTTGTTATTCCTTATGCAGATACACATCACGGTCCGGTTGGCTCTGTACAGAGTATTGTATATTCTACAAGAGTAATTTAAAAGGTTTGGTCTCAATCAGACTTTGCTCCCTAAGGTTACGTCCACACCACTACATCTTAGTTTTAAAACGCATCTCCGTTGCTACCTTTACGTGGCCTCCACACTGCTCCGGGGAGACTTTTGGAAAACGCTGCCGGACCTGTTTTAGTTTGAAAACTTTGGGGTTGCATTGTAATCTGAATCTGGAAATGATGATGTAAATATTTTAAATTGAAAATGCGCAAGTGTGGATGTGGCAGAAAATGGTGGAAATTAGAGTGACTTAAAGTACAATCTTTTAACTGCTGCCACCTGAGAAGCCTCTGATCTGTGTACTACCCATCCCCCAACGGCACCTGTTGACTGTTTGCTGCAGTGGTCTTGTTCTGAGCTGCACCCTCAAATCTTTGGGTCTCTTCTATCCTATTTGACGATGTAGTTTGATGACAAGCACTCCTCGCCGCGGGTAGCTCCTCCTTCAGGGCTTTGCCATGAGACTGGATCCAGCAGCTGGCCTGGTTGTGCAGCGACGGGAGGACAGAGCCTCCTCAGAGAAAGCTGAGCACGTGTCTGCCTGTGACTGACGGGGAGCCAGCAGCAAACAAGTCTCCGTGACCACCGGTAAACACAATTAGCATGACATGAAAGACGAATGGCGTGTCTGTGTAATTGTCAAATGGAATTATGTGCCGAGAACAAACTGGAGAAATCTTTTGCAGAGGCGACGCTGTCGAACAAATGATGATTTAACAATATTCATCCTGTGGTTTCTTTTTCCACTTTCTTGCATACTGAACAAAGAGGAGGCAAGGGTAAGCATGTTTGTTACACATCATTAACCGCTGTATTATGTTACATTGCCACTAATGCTCTGAGACTAATCTCCTTTCCTCCAGTGTCACTGATAAACTCCTTCTATCTCTTATCTCTTATCATG
The DNA here is from genome assembly GCF_002814215.2 of Seriola lalandi dorsalis. Taxonomy (NCBI): domain Eukaryota; kingdom Metazoa; phylum Chordata; class Actinopteri; order Carangiformes; family Carangidae; genus Seriola; species Seriola lalandi. Next base: position 189,641 of record NW_019524924.1, read on the forward strand.
ACTCCTAAACAGCATCAAACATACGCCTCCGATCTCCTCTCATTAGGATATCAAAGTCCTAATAAAGGCAGTTTATCTCTTCCTAACCAGCCCCAGCTAATTAAATCCAGAGCTAGATAGCGATCTAGTAAGTGTGTCAGTGGAGTTGTAGGGCCTGTCACCACGGTAACCCAGGAGGAGGAGGAGGGCTGAAGTTGCTTCCTGGGGTTTGTTGATTCCAAATGACTCTGCGAAGCATCCTCGCTCAATATCCGCCCTGATAACGCTTCCTTCCTGCGGCGAGCGACTTCGCACAGCAATCCCTCATCTCTCTCAATCTGCATCAGGCAGGAAATGAGCCCAGATGTAAAACATGACAGTTCACTGACTTGAGACCTCCTTGCTGCCAGGCCATTGTCAGCTTGTGTATCGGATGAAAACAAGAAACTTTTAATTAGAAAAAAAAAGTCAACTGTCGGGTTTGTCAGTCTCTTTGTGAAGCTTTCATATCCTCCTTTGCTTTTGTTTTACTTCCTCCCTGTTGATCTCAGCTCCCTCTCCTTTTTGTTTGTATGTCTTACACTCTTGTTTTCCTTCCTTTTATTTGCTCCTCCACTCTGGATCGGATGATGTGGAAGCAAAGCATCCGCCTCTCCGCAGTAGTTGCTGGCAGCCTCGGTTTGCCAAAGACCTTGAAATGTGGGGAGAGATACTCTGACGCAAAGTCATACGGCCTGCCGAGATCAGGACCTTGAAAAATCGGGCTGTTGCGGTGAGACGCAACACGACCGCTCCTGAAACTTTCTGATCCCCAGGCGGGGCAGCGGTTTTGTCTAGGATGTCGCCCTTGACTGACCACAACACTAATCTATGGTCACAGAGATTGTCAACATAAACTGAAGGAAAAAAAAAAATCATTGCATCCATGTCCTTGTTCCTCTTTGTGTGTCGACTCTTTTCCCCCCCCGGTCTTTTGGTTCTTGAGTTTCTGTTGGTGGCCCTCATTCATTCTGCACTTATCCTTGAATATTAGACAGATATTGAAGATATTGTAAAACTCTTCTTGGGAAAGGCTACCACACACTGAGGATTTCAATGGCTTTCACAGGCGAGGAACATACTGACTCATTGTTGTGTCGCAGCAAAAAGGAATAACAAAGCAAAGTAGATACACTTATAACTGTCGCAGACTGATTGGGGGAATTCGCTCTTCATGGCTGGTTTAATTCTGGAGCTCTGGTTGTTCAGGCAACGCCATGAAACAGTAGAAAAAGATCTCTGCAGCTCATTAACCTCTCTGATCTTTGCCAGTCCTCTCTATTCCCAGCGTTTCCTTTCTCATGAACTCCGACAGCGTCAGCTGCTGCTTCTCCCCGGAGCATCTTCCCTTTCTCTCCCGCCTCCTCCTTTCTCTTGTGAGAAATGGGTTTAGAGAACAGTTGCAACACAGGAACTCCTGCTGGCCGAGGCGATCCCTCCTGGATTTCATCTTGGTGCTGGTGAGAGTTCAGCGTAGTAAGTGCATCTTGGGAATGTGATTAATGGCCGATTCTGGCCCAGAGGGGGGTGTACAAGATAAGGAGGATACTTTAAAGGCTGATTAGTAGTCTTTAGGTTTTCCTACAACACCTTGAAAGTGTGTTAGATAGATTCTCAATAAGTGTTATTTTCTTTTTTTTCAAACATGCTAAAGGGAGCTGGATTGTTTTTGTTTTTTTAAATTAACCATTTTATTGCATATTCAGCCAAACCAATGTGCAGCAAGTGCTTTCAGTGATTCATCGTTAAATACTATCTACCCTCAGCTGCTGTGTTCAACCACCAGGTGCAAAACCTGTCCTCAGTGTGATAAATACACAACAACAAGCCTGGTTTGCTCAGCACTGAACTGGATACAAGCCTGTAAAATACATGAAAAGGCTGGAGAGGGGAGGTGATTTGAAACGAGCCGGGCGGAGCTGGAGCGCTTCCAAACAGGTGCTGCTTCACCGCCATCCCTACAGGAGGCTGTAGGCAAGGCACACGGTGTGTGTGTGTGTGTGTGTGTGTGTGTGTGTGTGTGTGTGTGTGTGTGTGTGTGAGAGAGAGAGAGAGAGTATTTCGATGAGAGAGAAAATGAAAACGAGATAGAGAGACAGGAGTTATGTTCCATATTAAATTGTTGTGCAAGTATTAGGCCGATATGTGAAGATGTGAGTCCACAAGTTTCCATCAACTGCTTTTCTGGTTAAGAAAACACAAAGAGATTACACAACAACACGAGGTCTGAAAACTCTGATTCGTCTGCTGCTTCTCACCTAACATGACACTTGTGTTTCCTCTTTATTTACATGATTCACACGTATTCTTTGATTTATAAGCTGCTACTGTATGTTGAGAAGAATCCCCATGTGTGGTCAAATGGGTGTTTGAGCAATATAAGCACACCTGACACCTCTGCTCCTTTTTATCCTTAATCTGCTGGAGTGAGAGTGAAGTCTGCGAACAAGAGGAAGAAGCAGATGCTGCACTGAGCTACAGTAAAGGCTAATGTCACCATGTTAGCATGACAACGCTAACACGCTGATGTTTGGCTCACAATGCACAGCTGAGGCTGATTGGTCATAAAAAAAAAGTGCTAATCATATTAAAAATTTTACTTAATGATGGAGAGATATAGAAGAGTTGAACAGAGTAACAATTCATCCTGAGAGGGACGTGAACATCTGTCCTTGTCCTGCTCTGCAGCCTCAGCAAGCTTGGCGTAGTGGGACATGTACCAGTTCTCTACCGGAGCAGAACAAGAACCACCGTCACCAGCTGCGGTCCAAGTTACATTCCGTCCACCGGACGAGAGACCTGCCCGCAGGCAGCGGTACAGGAGGGAAAGGCGAAGAGTAGCGGCGAGTGGAAAGATTAGAAAACACAACTTATGGTCGGGTCTTTCAGAATAAAACTCGATTAGAAACAGGATGCAGAAATTTGTGAGTTGTGCCTTTGAGATGAAGTAACAGGCTTTGTATCCCGGCAACCAGATGCACAACTAGTCATGTGATCACAAATTCAGCTAAATCTGTGGACTGACTCATGATTCACATCCTATAAAAAGGTTGTGATGTGATCGCTTTATCACATCTTCTTCTTTCTTTTTTTTGATATCTCAAGTTTTTTTCCAACTCAGCCAAAGGTAAAATCTCTCTCAATATTTCTCTCTTTTTTTTGCGAATGTTTTGGTTCCTTAGAGAAACACAGCAAGAGCATGCAAAGTGTGTAAAAGACCAGCTGTGACTGTATTCTGCCAGCTGTGAATCTGGTCCAGTAACACACGCTCTCACACACACACACACAGTACTATAAACACACACATTTCAGGCACTTCAAAGCTCGGAGGCAGAGCGTCAGAAGCCGGCTGACAGGTATGCATGGGTCAGTTAGCACAGGTGGGATTCTGAGGAACCCAAGCCGACTACTGGAGGAGGCTTCAGAGGGGGAGACTCCGAGGAGAATGTCAACATCGACAGCTTCCCCGGAACACACACACACACGCACACACGCACACACACACACACACACACACACACACCAACAATAACTCCATGTGCCCGGATTGTCTTTGAGGTATATCTTATTTTGTCTGCAAGCATGCACGCACGCACGCGCACACACACGAACAATAAATCCAAGTAACACAGTTGTCTTTGTAGAATATCTTATTTCACCTGTTAGCGCACACACAGCTTCAACTGCTATGTTTGCCTTTATGGCAGATCTTTTTTCATCTCCTAGTGCGCATGCACGCGTGCACACACACACACACACACACACAGGGATATCTTAGAGGTATATGATTGTATTTCATCTGCAAGCACACACACCCACACACTCCACAGGCTACGGCTGTCTTTGAGGTATACCTCTAGACTCTGCTCAGAAAAAAGTCTTTTCTGAGAGTTCCTGCAAACTCAGGTAGCATCACTGTGTCACATCAAACAGGGACGTTAGACAGCTCTCTGTCTGTCAGAGCAGGCAGCGTTCACACTGAAGCTCCGGAGGAAAGATACTCGACGACTCCATACACACACACACGCACGCACGCACGCACGCACGCACGCACGCACGCACGTACGCACACAAATACAGTTGCCTCTTTTCTTTCAGGGTTTAAGCCTTTCCTGTTTTCAGCTTCCAGACACACTCTGACTGAACTGTGCAAAAACTGCATAAAAGCCTGAATGGAAGGAGGGACTTGTATTAGTGGTAGTTGGTCAGTGAAACCTTTTTGCGTATTGAGTGGGGAGCAGTTTACTCTTCCTCTTTCCTCTCTTCCTCCTCTGATAACGCAGCGAGATAGGAGTTTATCTTGCAGCCAGATCTTCCTAGAAGATAATGCCGATGAATCTCGCATGCCTCTAGTTGTGTCTATGTTCTCTTTGAGTCCAGACAGACCTTAAACCGGCCAGACGAAGTCCTCCCTCCCTCCCGACAGACGGGTTGTTCCTGTTGCTTCCTGCTGCGACCGGCCTCCACCTCGCAACATCAAAGCAGAACCGAGCTGCTTTATCACCACAGCAGAGCCACTGAGGCAAATCCACCAGCTCCCAGACACACACACACACACACAAACACACACACACACACACACACACACACACACACACGATAAAGTCTAGATACAGACTGATACTGAAACACACACAACCGGCTTTATTTTGCCAGTATATCTTTATTGTTCAGTGGTGTTGGTAGCAGATGAAGGCAGTGGGAGTCATGCCCCTTTTCACTGGATGATGGAGCAGCGCTATCAGCAGTAGTTATACTCTACATGGCATCAGTTACGCGGCTTCATAAAAGCGCTACTGTTCCTCGTTACAGAAGAAAAGAAACCACCATGCTTTGCCACTTCTCACCACCTCCTCGCTGCTTATCTGAATTAAACAAGATTTGCTCCCTCGACCTGAACAAGGAACAGTCTGATAACAATTAGTTGAGACAAATTGCCTTGCAAAGCACCAGTTTTGTCCAGATGTATAAAATTAGAGTGCTGTTTGCATTTAGAAGTTGCTCGTTACTTTAATTCACTTGCACCACAAAGAAAGCTTTGGGAATATGTCCGTCTTATGATCAGTCAGCCTCAAATTATCTGCTCCGATCATAGAAAGGTCATATGATCTGAAAAGTACGAAAAAAAGAACCAAAATAATAAAAACAAAGGAGAGCGAAGCAGAAAAGTATTTTCTTTTCTGCTCTGGAGCAGCGGAGGAAGATATGAGAGAGGAGAGTGCAGAGAGAAAAAGATGAAAACACTACATTTAACAGAAGATTTCTCCAGCAGCACAGTAACTTAGAACTAAATAAGCTGCTATTATCACCATGAAACGCTGAGCTTGTGAATCCTGTGAGCCTGAGCAAATATCAAACCACCAAACAGCACAGATATTGAGACTGGGGGAAAAAAAAAAAAACGAGCTTAATTATACATTTGTATTCCTGACCGAGACGGTGAGGGTTGTGCCGCCAGAGGAAAACTCAGGTCTCAGCGTCAGTCTCACCATTTGTCTGTTTACGCCATTTGAAAAAGCTTCAAATGAAAACTGGTGATAAAATGTGCAAAAAAACAAAACTAGTTATAACGTCTTACCTCAGAAATGAATAGAAGGGAAAACAAAATGAGCCTTGACAAGCAATTACCATTGACCTCTTAAAAAGCCCATTAAGGCCTTTTATTTTCCAGGAACATCAGAGGAGAATCATGCCTCATTTTCTTGCCCTTTCTCTCATCACCAGTTTCCAATCCACAATTCACGGATACTTTCTTTCAATTTAGTGAAAGAAAGTGCAAGTTTAATGCAAGTTTATTACAACTTGGACAGCAGCACAACAAAGTCTGAAGGGGAAAGAAACACAAGATGATCAGAGAACTGCTGACAGTTTATAGCCAGATTATCTAAACCACTGTATATGAAGGTAAAACTGGAAGTGGCCACACATTAAACATGGGCATTAATACCTGGAAATGTCTATGGGTGTTTATAAGGGTCAGTTTGGACAATGGTTTTACTGTTTATCTTTTTTTCAGTTCTAAATAAGTTTGATTGAAGGAGCTATTTGTAAGTTTAAAACATTCGCATTAACAGCTTTTTATTAACTAGTCTAAAAGACATGTTGTGAGTTCAGCATCAAACTTCATTCCTTTACACAGCAAGAGCTGTCTCCAGAGGTGGAAAGCAACTCTTGTCTCTGTCACGTCTTTCTTTCCACTTAAGTTAGCATGCTAACCCTAACTAGCTTGTTAGCCCCAGCCCATTTCGTCTCTCTCCGATAGCGGCTCACTGTAACCTCCAATCTGCCCTGAAGACGTATAACCTCTTGTCTTGTAAACGACAAGATGGCTGAAGCTCTTTGTCAAGTGATAATCACCACATAACAATGCTCGGCAGCAGAGGAAACTTCCATTTAACCTGAGGGTTCGTTTATAACCCATTCCTTGGTCTCACTGCTCGTGTTTCTTGCCTCACTCATTTCCTTTTAGCGATTGCTGTTGTTGTTCTCAGATCCCGGAAATTCTCTCATTGATGGCAACGATGGCCAAAACCATAAAAATAATAATAACCTGAATTACCCTTTAATGTGATGAGGTCATTTCATGTGAGAAAAGTCAAAAGTTGATGCTCCACATGATCTCGGCCACTTTGAAGAGCAGTTAGAGCCAATGAATACACTCAACAGTAAGTATGGTTTGATTGCCTCATTTGAATACAAAATCACACAGCCTTATGTCTGCGCATATTAACTTAATATTATGCATGGAGGGTTGTGTTTTATTGCACTAGAACTAGCTATTTATCCTCCATCTGCTCTTATCAACTCATGTCTGTACGGCATTTTGTGATTTGTTGTTTGATTTTATTGAGATTTTGAAGTGAAGTGAACTGTGACGTGGATCAGAGTCGGACACAGAGAGCCAAGTTTTAAGTTGATTTCTTTCCCTGCAAAATAACTGCTAACTGGCAATCAAAGTCCTCTTACATTCCCACTATAAAAACGGACCACTGAAACAATTATGACCGCATCTAAATTAGCCCACACTGCACCCCTCCCTCCAAACACAATTCATCAAGAAATGGGAGGAGGAGCGAGGGGGGCTGTGGTCTGCATTTCCTCACTGCTTAATGAAATGCCTGGATGCCGTTTGAATCGGCTCCAGCTTCTCGCAGAGAAACAGAGGTCACTTTGCACAATCTCCCCACATCAGTGACGTTCCTTCACAGATGCCAAGACGTCTCCCAAAATATTCCAATTAAAATCACACAAATCAGCGCTTGTGTCTTCATCTTATTATACAACAGGCCTGAGAACAACTCCCTCCACATTCTTGGACAATCTGCAAAATCACAGATCGTCTGAATATGCGCCATATGCTTGATGATGATGTGCTCAACAGTCAGTCCTCACTGTCGCTGTTTATGATGAAACTGTTTCTGCCCCTGGCTGTGATGACAAAGCCGTCTCAACTGCTGGATTTTCATAGTTAATCTGAAAACCTGCAGAACAAGGATTGGAGCCGGTGTCAGCAGAAAGTCATCCTTGCTGACGTGTCCTTGAAAATGAATCAGTCAGTAAGTGACCTCAGCCTGGGCCTGGATCTCTATTCAAAGTATCAGTCCTGGATGTGACAGATGGAACCCAGACATGTCAGATGCTCCGCGGTACATGGCCTGACATTCTGGAGAGAAAAATATGAACTGACAGAAGCTAGAACACCTGAGCAACCTGTGACAACTCCGACAGAAACTTCCACTAAAGTCAATACAAACCATGCTGCCACTGGTAGAAGCTGTAAAAATGAGACTACTCTTGAGGCATGTCTGTTCTGAAATGTTCTGTTTGTATGTTCCTGGTTCAAGGCTGAGGCCACGTCCCCAATGCTATGTGTTCGTTTTCAAACACATCTCTTCTGCTACGTTTTCGCCTGCTGTCCACACCACTCGGAAGTTTTCCAGCGCCTAAAACGGAGACCTTAGGAAACGGTCGCCTCCTGATTGGGTCTCATCAGCCTCGACTACCAGTGGGGAAAGTAACGTGAATAATGAATTACAAGTGTTACTGACCTTGTTGTCTTTGCTAGCAGCTGGCGTGCAGTTAAACTCTGTATTTCAACGCTACAACTGCTGTTCCTCATTCGAATTGTTTTGTGCAAATAATCAACTGCAGAGTCGACAATCTGCTCCCCGTTTCCACCGGCTTCCGCTTGCTCAGTGTGCGTGAATGGTCATGTATGTATGTGTTTTTGCTTTAAAACGAAAACATACTAGTGTGGACGTAGCCTAAGGTGACCTTGACCTCCGGCCTCTCTGTCAGAGTCAAAATAAAAATGTTGAATTTGACAGTATTGAATATTAATTGATAAAATTCTCACATCAGACCTGCACACAACCTCCTCCTCCTTTACTTTGAGGCAGATGAGTTTTATGTGTGTCTTTTTACAAAACCTGGTGGGTTTTTTTAACTAATTTCTAATGACTTTTAATCCACATTCCTTATATCATCTAAGAAGAAAACATTTTCTCCATTTTCCTCTTGAACAATTATTCTTGTGAGCAGAGTAAAAAACAGCATCTACACGCTGACGTTGTGTGTTTACAGCATGTGAGGAGTGTGAGGGCGTGAAGCCAGTCCTGAGCAGCACCCTTGCCTCTGCCTCTCTCTCTCTCTCTCTCTCTCTCCTTCACTGGTTGCCTGTCATGCTCCCTCACTCACTCTTGCAGCGCTCCATGCTTACAGCTTCAGGTCTGTTTGGCTCAGTGAAGTGAGCGCGGCCTTCAGGCTGCGAATGCTTCATGGATCCTCCCTCCCCAAAGTCAGTGTCTTGTCTATGTGAGTGTGTGTAGTTCTGTGAATCATTAGGACAGAACGCTGGAAATTCTGACTTCTTAAAATGAATAATACGACGGAGCAGCCCTCAAAGTGATGACTCCAAGTAGGAAACTTTCTCCACCCTGACTTTCCTCAAATCTCACGTCAACACCTGTAGAGGCAAAACAGCATTATTTATCACGTTTATATTGCTAAAAGTAACTTTATTCCACGCTGTGCAGTTAAGACAAGCTAGCCAATGTTCCCAAATAATACTGGCATGATATATTAGCGGTGGCTTCGGTTAAAGAAATTCTTGCGTCTTCATTTCCCTGCTGGTTTTTTCGGAACTAGTCCAATAGAACATACAAAGGTTGCAATTACGAGCTACTGGCTGAAAATTTCCAGTTTCTGTCTCAAAACGGACACAAAGCAGAGGCTTCTCTAATAACTTCAGCAGGCTCAGTCCGAGGGAGCAGCGGCTGGCGGTCAGCGTTGTGCACAGACAGCAGGAAAGATAACTTCCAGATAAGTTGTGCAGTGTTTACAAGGCCGCGCAGAGGGGTCTGAGGCTCCCAGCAGCTGACCGGAGTAAACAGGCCTCATCAGCTGAACCTGGCCTGTTAGAGCACAGAGCAGACGACCACCCCTGAGCTTTTTATGGTCCGCTGCGCATTTCTAAGTTCCAGACGTTTTGGAAGAGCCCGACTTTTTGTGTTTGTGTGTCTCTGGCGTGAGAGATGAATTAAAAAAAAAAAAAAAAAAAAACTGCTGAAAAAGATAGGTCTTTTATATTTTTGTGATTTATGGTGAAAATATGTTGCACCATAAAAAAGTGCCTCTCGGGCCTTGATGTGTTTGCAGTGGCTTGGGAGGATAACTGGATCTAAATCTGGATTTTTGAAAGTTTTTATTTATCCAGGGAAGGTTGACTTAGCATGCATGCATCTGAAGCCTTACTTCATACTCACAATGTTCCACACTTTCATGTCTGGAAGACTTCATCTGTTGGCCGCTGAGCAGCTGCAGCAGATGACTTAGAGGTCCAGTGCCTTGCTCAAGGGCACTTATGCAGACTTAAGAGCTTCTTTATTCAAATTCTCCCCAGCCCTGATTGAAACCACTGTGCCTCTGTGACCTCTGGACTGCCTTTTTTTTTTCTCAAAGCTTCAGCGACTTCATGAAGAGACGAGCTGTGGAAAGTTTGTGCGTGTGTGCGATGATGGTTGTGTGGTGGAAACTGAAGGTGGAGCGGAGGACAAACAGAGACAGAAAGAGTGGAGACAGAGAGAAATCTGCTCTTTCACAGTAAAAGCTCTAAGTTAAAGGCAGAAGAGGAGGGTAGGGACCGAGTGCCAGCAAGCAGAAGTAGAAGAAACGCCAACTGTGAGCTGCCTCGGGCTAAGTGTGACTTACTGAAGCCTGCAAAGAGTATTGATACAGGAAAACGTGCGAACGCTCGGCTTTGCTGATGGAGGCTTCATGCGATTTTTCCAGTGAGGACAGATGGAGGCTCGCCGCTAAAGAGAACTTACTGGGAAGCCTGTGCAGTCCTGACGCAAGAGGGGCATAATTCCACATGTCACAGAGCATCAATAAATATGTTAAAATATTTAAACAGATTTCCCCTAATTACATCCCTGCTGACCTCTGGATGCGCTGCTGCCTCTGGGCAGACCACTTCAGGCTCGTGTTGAAACAACCACAGATGTAATTCTTCACGTCAGGCGTCCAAGTTCGCCTGGGACGGTATTATACGGTGTACCACTTGACATGGATGGCAGTGCTCACCGGCTCTGCTGCCACTTCCAAGGCAAACATACTTTTGCTCGGTGCGGCTAATGCTCCAGCCCAAAACATTAACTGAAGTGTCGTATGCTGAGGACAGACAGAGTGCAGCCACTAAGTAAGCTGGCTGCTGTCTCAGCTCGGTGTTTGGGCTTGGCAGATTTGAGGACAGCGGTGGAAAATGTACCCATAATTCCCTCCTAATGTTCCTCCCGCCCCACCTCTTCATACACCGACTGTCTGCTGACAAAATGACTCATTTATGCTGAAGCGTCCCTCTTTCTTAGGTCTCTCCATGGTGATGACAGCTTCAGCTAAAGCTAATATTAAAGATTGCTTAAATAGTTATTACAAATTTATGAGATTTATATGTTCTGATCTAATTATGGATGACTGGGAAAACCTTGAATAGATTAATTCTGCAGGAGCAACACCTGCAGACAGATTTTAAAAACATGCTTGCATTACTAATCTGATATATTAGTCAAACTACACTGAAACATTACAAGGACAAAAATGCACCCTCTACTTTCAAGGACAGCTTTGATTATCTACAATCCTTCCACATTAAGACAAAAAAGGAGCAAAGCAGGGTTTTTCAGTTGTAAACTTTATCAACCTGATCGGTTTTTCCCCATCACAGACTTGCGTCATGTTCCCGCTGCTCCGCTTGGAACCGTTACCCCCTTTCACAAGATGAAAAGTCTCAGTGTGCGTGCGATGCGAGGCACGCTGTTGCAGCCAAATATTGAAAATGTCAACTTCCTGGCAGGCGCTGATCACCTTTAATCATCATATTGTAACGGCACTTTCCCCCCACAAGTTAGAGCAGAATAATTGTAGTGTTTGTTTTTGAAGCCTTCTTGGCTGCTCGCAGCTACAATATTAACACAATGCTCACGGTAATAACTTCTGGGCAAACCGTCATGTGTTGCCGTCTAGATAAAGCTTACAAATTCCCTGTGTAGAGCACAGCCGAGGTTTGGGGTACCATTCCCACTGGGGTCACCCATGTTTACACTGCAGTGTGATCCCACTGTGTTGCAAGGTGCTGCTTTGACATTTCCACTGGAACAACTGTGAAAATGTCAGATGTTAAACGGGATAATCCCCAGGTCCTGTGGAATGTTTGCACCTGGGCTTTTGAAAGGGGACTGTGGTTCCACTGAAGACTTACTGTATATATGGGTTAACATGCATCGAGATTATATTATGACTGCTCTCACATTGAGGTTTTGACAGCCACTGACTGAAGACACTGTTCATCTGAAGAGAAACTCCTGATTCGGATGATAAACTAACACCAAAGGGATATGTCAGTAGGGCTGCAACATCTGGAGGGAGCACCCACTGGCAACACTGTAAAATAAGTGTAACCTCAGAAACATAAGGGCATGTACATAAACGGTCTATACACACTTTCAGCAACCTGTTGAGTTTACAGAAGAAGCTAGGTGCTATGATCAAACATTTGGCTGATCCGGCTTTCTCAAAGTCTGATTGCATAACCTGGAGTTATTATAAAAACACATACACACTCAAACCATTGGGCCATAAAATCCGTCAGTAAGATGGTGTTGAGCATACTAAGCTGTAAAAATGTCTACATGCTGCTGTGCCAAAGGCGGAGGAACCCTCCCAAAATGGGGGTGAAGTGGGTTGGTATAAAGAGTAAACAACTCCGCTATTAAAGTGTTACAGCCCGGGCTTCCAGCGCCAACTGCTACTCTGGAGTGGAGACCTGGGAAAATGAGGCTCACACACACCCACACAGGAAGGCGCACACACACACATTCCTCTCTCTTTTTCACTTACTCACAATCTACTCACAGTGTATGCAAATGCACGCATACAAATGTACATAAAAAAAAAAAAGGGATGATACATGCTTTAATGTCACACAAACACACACAAACATGTGCAGCACATATATGCTAACTGGTAACAGAGTGTGCGAAAGCTGCAATCCTGCAAGTTTCTTTTTGGATATTTTACAAGGCAAAAAACCTACAGCAACTAGTTTAAAGTTTAAAGCTCCATAGTTTCCTCTTCTCCTGTGTTTTATTTGAAGTGTTAATGCATAAGAAGATATATTTGTGGTTTTAAGAACCAAAAACCATCTCAATGTAGTTTTACATCTCCTCTCTCAGGCTTCTCTCTGGAGCTCTAGTAACAACAGGTCAGTGAACCAATCAGAAGAGAGAAGGCTCTGAGCCTCTCTTCTTATTAGCTGAGAGCGGTGACTGCTTTGTTGTGACATCACAAAGTTACAGGAAGTCCTGACAGCTCATTTTAAGGCTCAGTTTCTGAATACAGGCTGTGTGCATTTCTCTGTGGACTGAGCACTTTGATACTTTCACAGTATTAATATAGAACCTAGACCTGCTTTATAATCAAACAACACATGGACATCTACCTTTACACTATATGGGACCTTTAACTTTCCTGTCAGTTTTGAAAAACATGTAAATACTGAAGCTATAGTGTGCTTGCTTCATGCATATTGAGGTCTCTATAAAAACTAATTGACTGAAAGAATAAGTGGACAAATGTGAAATAGGTTTCTCAAAGATTCCAAGATCAAACTGCATGAAACAAACACAGGAACTGCAGAGTGAGTCAGTATTATTTTAGCTGCTCCCGTACTCAGCCTTTAACCCTCATGGTGTTACCGTTGGTTTATAGTAAGCTACGAAAGGAGATCTGCAATGAGAAGCCGCACAATATTTCGCTACGGAATGGGATGCTTCTTGTTTCTTATGTCAAGTCATCTTGAATCTGGTATAATGTTAGATTACCACCCTTTTCTGTTAATCTGTATATGACCTATCAACAAGGTGTTGTAGGTAGTCCTCAACGCCAAGTGCAGTGCATTCAACAGAACAATTTCACAATGGGACACATCTCAGTCCAAAAGGGAAGGGAAGAAATGGGATGCAGCTTTTCCCATCAAACTTCTTTTCTTTTCCATTCCTCCTCACCAGCTCTGTTTGGGTCGGGTCAGAGCAACAGACATCCTGTTAAATTTAGCCCTGGACCTTTATGTCAAGCTTGTATTTCAGTTCGTCAGTCCCAATTAACCAAGTCAACCCGCTGAACAGCCACTGTTCTCGAGCAAAGCCTTGGTCTGAGAAGGAGAGAGGACGTGACCTCTGGGTGGGGGTGTAACACACTGCTGGACTGATCCAGATATCAGTCATCGAGTGGAGGTTTGTTGGATTTGGGAGAGGACGTTACCTTGCAACCCAAAGGCCCAATCTCTCTCTCACTCTCCCCTGTGTGTACCGGGGGAAATGCTGCATGGGATTGACCAGCAGACGGCCAGAAGGCTCCCTCGAGACCAGCCCTTCCTCCTCCTGCTCATTCAACACATCTGGGGAGCAGCACAGCGATCATGAGGAGAACTCAAACATCCTGGTGCACAGTCAGCACAAAGGACCAGCAACACGGCCTCAGTTGGCTTGGCTTTAGTCCACCTGAGGTCTGCTGGTACACAACATTAAAGTTTTCCTCCTGGTGCTTCTTACAAATAGCCCCAAAAGACACATGGGACTATCAATAAGTATCAAACTCTGTCAAATACTCATCCTGTGTTTTACCCAGAGTGCGGCTGCCCTCTGCAATAAGCATCAACTTTGTTTAAATCAAACATCATAACATGCTCAGCTAAATATTCCCATTTAAAGTCATTGAACAGATCTTCTACTCTGACGACGAATGACTGGAAGCAGGTATCTGCCAGCATGCAAGGCGGACTGGCTTTCCCACACTTCCAATACTGTCTGTCCAACAGCTTTTCCCTCTCTATGGTCTGGGCTATTGTATAACGCACACTGTATATACAGCTCCCTGAGCGAGTGGATCCTTACCCCCCTAAACACTGTAACTCAAGCCTCCTCTCTAAGACTAATGGCCCCTGTCAAGCTCACGGAAATTAATATCAGCCAGCACCGATCTGATGACAGCAAGAGAAGAAGAGGCGATGTTTGCCGGTCTCCATACTACCATAAACCTACTTAGACTCATCCTGACACTTCTGTGTGATTCCCTCTGCGTGGATAGAAGAATGGATTGATTAGTAGGGAATGGGTGTGATCAAGTGTCACATAGCCAGTGGCACATAAATTTTAATTTCCCGTTAGGGAGATCATGTGTAGAGGATGATGACGGTTCACTCCTTCTTCATCTATACACAAGATTCTCAAGTCATGGACAGAACTTTCTTTAGGTTTGATTTTGTCAAACTACCTTGGGTATCCCTTGACATGTAGCACCTGGCCCACACTGCATCCACCTCCCAATCCCATAAGATCAGCCTGGCATATGGTTTTAGTCCTCCACCCTCAATCCACTTCCTTTCCTTCTTCTCCTGCTCTCACGCCCCATTGCAACTTAATTCAAATGGCTTGACTCCAACCGTAACCTACAGAGTAATATTCTGTTCCTTAAGTTATGGTGTGAGGCAGCGTCCCTGACACAACTACCACTATTTCTCCTCTCCCTTCAGGATCACACTTTTCTTTCCCACCGTCCTGATTTCCTTCCCCCACAGCCTAACCCCCTACCCCCCTCCCTCTAGGTATCTTACCTTCAGCTGTTCTCTCCACAAGGCCAAAAAAAGAGGGAGCCAGATACAGAGAGCGATTAAGGTTTTAAACTTGAATGAGGTGCCTGCATCTGCTTCCAATCCAGCGGCGAGTTAACTCCTACCATCCACATGTTCTTTGAATAAGTCCTAAATAATAAAAAAAACTGTGCTGCTACTATTGACTGCTTTGCCCTCCCTTCTCTGAGAGGTTGTCTTTCTGTCTGAACGACTTCAACCCTTGTACTTCCTGGTTCCTCAAGGGTGGGATGACCTTCCCTCTCCAGTCTGGACAGTACTCAAAACTCAGCTCAACCCAACACTGTAAACCCCAATCCATCCATGACACAACATTTTATTGTTCAGGAAAGACTCTTGTGAGCTTGACTTACAGTGAGTCAATAATTTTTGATTTTACTTTTATGAATAAAGATAATATAGCCAAATTACTTTGTGTTACGTATACTAGTTATTCCCACTAATATGACAGAGAATTCTATGTTTTTAAAATGGAAATTATTTCATCATTTGTTTGAAAATGTTGTATTAAACTGAGAGAAATCTCCAATCAGATGAGGGTCATGTGTACTGATACCTTCCATGTTACTGTACTGGAAAGTTTTGCGTGCAAATAGGTTCCAATAAATCTTGCAAAGAAAAAAGCAAACTGGTATTCAGCTCAATTAATTAATTTGTTAGTTCATTAATTAGTAAATTTGACTTTAAAATTACAATCTATAATGTTACATACATAAAATGGCAAAATTATGATACAAATAAACATTCAGCAACCAGGTAATTTTATGTCATATAACATAAAAGTGGCATGTTCCCTGTTAATATGTGGTTATGGGAGTGAAGTGGAATTTAAAGTGAAGGGCAGACAACACATTTTGCATCAGCCTCTCCACATGAATCATATCCTCTCGACTCATTATAACTGCTCTCAGTCTTTTCCATCCCTCTCTTTGACTCTTTTCTCCTGTGCATTTCTTCTCCCAGCACTTCCCCCCTAAATTATCATTCAGTTCCGCCAATCAGCTGTGGCTTTGAAAATTGATCAAATCTGATCAGAGACTGTTATTCCCTCTCTTTCTTCCCCCAGTTCCTCTCATCTCTGTACTGACGACTCTCTAATTAAAATATAAATGCAAATAAAAGAAGCTGACCTCTTGATATGTCTTCAAATCTCCAAACTGCACATTTACAGATGTAATAAAGGAAAAGAACAAGGGAAATATATTTTAATGGTCCCATATAGTGTAAAGGTAGATGTCCATGTCTTGTTTGATTATAAAGCAGGTCTAGGTTCTATATTAATACTGTGAAAGTATCAAAGCCTCAGTCCACAGAGAAATGCACACAGCCTGTATTCAGAAACGGAGCCTTAATATGAGCTGTCAGGACTTCCTGTAACTTTGTGATGTCACAACAAAGCAGTCACCGCTCTCAGCTATGCACCATGCCCCGCCCACCTGGACCCACCATCCAACCTTGCGGGATTTGGATTCTCTGAGTGTTTACCTGAAATCTGCTGTATTTTTATTAGATCGTTCAGAAAACAGTCAGCCAACCAGAATACAGACTCAGAGCCTCCTCTCTTCTGATTGGCTCACCGACCTGTTGTTACTAGAGCTCCAGAGAGACCCTGAGAGAGGAGATGTAAAACTACATTGAGGTGGTTTTTGGGTCTTAAAACCAAAAATATATCTTCTTACGGATCAACACTTCTTTTTTTTTTTTTGTATATTTTTTTGGGCTTTTGTGCCTTTATTGGAGAGGATAGTAGAGACAGACAGGAAATGGGGAGGCAGAGAGAGGGCGCCGTCCGATGCAGGATTCGAACCGGGGCCAACTGCAGCGAGGACTGTATGCATTACACATGGGGCACCTGCTCAACCCACTGTGCCACTCGACGCCCTCGGATCAACACTTTTAATAAATCACCACAAAAGTTTAAAATATGGGACTTTTAAACATCATCTGCCTTCATTGTGCTTCAGGTTAAACGTTATTCATACTTTGAGGGCATCTGCATTGGAAAGTAGGATGGTGCAGTTAAAAAAAGCCTCTTGTTTATTTCCAGAGGGACAGCTGATTTGGTCAGGCAAGCTATTGGCAAATGGCCCATCGGCACGTGAACCTTGGTAGCTGCTACAAGGAACCTTTTGTCCTCTCATTAAGACTCAAGTAATGAGTCCCTTCAGTCCAAGATGGCCGACAGCCCTTTCACATCATTAAGGGATTATGGATGGAACACGTTTGCTCATTTGCTCAAGCTTTCACATACCTCCCTCATGGGCTAAAGTCTGACCTCAACCCTGAACCTGTAAACGCATGGTTGAGACAGTGACCTTCCAATGTTGACACAGGCAAATATTTCCCTTGTATGCAAGTCCCTACTACTCTACCATGTGAGGAGGGTTATTTCACTATTAAGAAGATTATGCCAAAGAATTAATCTTAAACAGTAACTAGTATTCACCAACAGGGACAGAGAAGATATTTCCCGGACTCCCTCTGGGCGTTAGCTTTAGCAGTGCCACTGTCATCATTGCAGATGCAATTCAACAAACCCACTGCTAGTTTAAATGACAACAATCAAGGCTGCTGAGTTGGGAGAGGAAATGAGCAGAGCGCCAAAAAGGGCTCAGAGGATGCATCAATGAGAAAAAAAAACCCAAGGTTGTTAAAAGCGAGTTTGAGCTTTCACGTGGGATTAACAACAACAGCAGCCAGTAAATAAAACCAAACTCCAATGTGTGTCAGGAGACTTATCCTGTGAGAAAACTTGCTCCGGCCCAGAACAGCAGAGCTTTGTTGGCCATGTGGGGAGGCTGATGGAGGGAGGCGGAGGAAGGAGGGAAGAGAAAAAGCGACAGGGGAGGGTGGAATTAGACTTCAGCTCCCCATCTCTTGAGACGCTGTCAAGGGCCAGTGGTTCATGTTTAACACTCATTAATGGCAGTTAATATACTTTATAGGCAAACTTAATATAGTGGAACTGCAGACGCTATAAGGTTGTGATGTTGAGGCGGAAATGACTTTTTTTTTTAATAGCAAGCTGTTTTGTGCTTTGGTGAAAAAGAGGTCCACCTGCAGCCCAGAGGAAGAGCAATACCAGGACAGTGGAGTACAGTAGGACTACTGTGGGACAGATGTGGATCATTAAGACCTAGCTTTCCAAAACATGGAGTCAAGACCACACATAAAGTCCACTAAAATTATTTGTCAGTGCATCTACTTATAATCACTTTCTCATTTTCTTTTCCAAATTGTGGTGGGTCTGTGCAAAACTCAGTGTGATGCCATTGAGTGTGTTGTAGAATCATACGTATGATGAGTCTCTTCCACACACATGAACACGGTGTGAACAGGCACACCACATACAGAAAGCACCAGGGCCAGGGATTCAGTCCAAGTTCTCCTCGCTGCGAGACCACCGAACCACCAAACCTCCCACTACTGAAAAACTGCTTTATAATTTATATTACTGTAAAAACCTCATTTCATTTCGTTTCACTTTTATTGACACAGACGCACAGACACAGACGTGCACCCACAAGGCTCCAGTTGCAACTTTGCAACATGCAGTTTCACACTCCATTTACTGTTACCAAAAGGCCATGGACACATCAAATGCTGCCATAATGCTCTGCAGACTGTCCAGAGGCTGGAGGGGTCACGCACCACTGAGTCAGCCGATGATCTCATGAGTGCGTTAGGATCACTGAGTCTGCCTTGACCTGCATGATCTTTCCACAACCGTAAACTTTCGAGAGGCATGTACATCAGTGTCCAGCACTGCCATGATGATAGTAGAAAGACAAACTGACAGATATATTGCATTTCAGAATGATCTCTCAGATTTCAACATTTTAAATTCAGGTAGAGTAAGGGACAAGGGTTGGGGGTTTGACCTAACAGAGGCCACCCATGTTAAACATGCACACATGGTATTGTGAGGCAATTTGAATGAAAGATTCCATGAAATGCATGCAAGAAAATCCCTCGCTGCTCAAAGTAAACATACAGAAATATATGAGAAAGTGTAATGATTTCCATTTGGCATTTTATTGGCTCTTACATAAGGCATGCACATGCAAAATGCAGAAAATAAGGAAAACCTACATGTCTGGATTGAGAAAAAAAAAAAAAGTGGAAAAATAATGAGAACATAGATGCTGGTTGTGGGTAATGATGAGTCTAAATGTGAGGGCTAACCGCTCCAAAAAAACATGTGTGCTCGCTCTGTTAAGCGCCCTGTAAAAGCTTGTGCCAAGGGAGGGTACAGCAACAAACCACCACCCAGTATCCCACCAGAGCGAGCTTTTCATCCTGCCATCTGCGTCTGAGGGTTGGTTTGTGTTTTCTATTTATTTATCAAAAACATCCCATAGTCAGGCCTTAAATGTAACCCAGGGATGGATGATTGATGCTGTTTTTCAGCAGCACTCTGTTTCACTTTCATGCTGCTACAAACATTCACACCTGGGAACTACCAACTGCAACCACAACTCTTTTTTCTCGTTTTACTGAGGAGCAACTGGAGATGAAGTTTTGCTCAAATGTAGCGTACCCACGTGATGGGAGATGAGTGTTTCTCCTCTGGGATTCAAACTTGCAAACATCAGCACATGTCGAAGTTCATCCATCCCAAATAAAAACACAACTATTTATCTCCATGTTCGGAAACATTGTGAAATCGTCATGGTGTTTAATTATAAAAATACTGATTACTATTTGAGCAACAACTTTAAAGGGTCCATATTTTACACTTCTCCTGTGATGATCCTTAAGGAGATACATTTGTGGTTTTAAGAACCAAAAACCATCTTAGTGATTGAGACTGGCTGACTGTTTTCTGATTGATCCAATAAAGACACAGCAGATTTCAGGTAAACACTCAGAGAAACCAAATCCTGGGGTGGGTGGGGCTTGGGGCATGGCTGAGAGTGGTGATTGCTTTGTTGTGACATCACAAAGTTACAGAACTCATGTCGGCTGGTTTTAAGACTCAGTTTCTGAATACAGGCTGTGTGCATTTTTCTGTGGACTGAGCACTTTGATACTTTCACAGTATTGATATATAACCTAGACCTGATCTATAATCAAACTACACATGGAAATATCAATTCGTACAATATGGTAACTTTAAGTTACTTAATTGATTGTGAGATCATATTATAAATTATACAATAATAGTTGACATACTACTTTAGTACAAACAAAATGTATAATGTGTACTTGTCTTAACCCTTGTTTCCTTGTATGACTGTATGATTATTATGACATATGAACTGTGGATTTAGGATCAGCTTATACATCAGCTTATTCAAACAGCTGTGACTTTCATTACTTTTCGTTTTTCATTTAAAAAAAAATCTAATTTAAAGAAATACCACTTGCAGCATAAAAGCTGTTGCTTCTTTTGTTTTTTGTATCATCAACAGCTCATTCATGTTTGAATTTCTATTACCAGAAGCATATTATGTGTGGTGCCTGCTTCACGAGGACCTTGTTTACAGTAAACTGTGATTAACACTGTTTTCTTCCAGCTGGAAACAACAACCTTTAAAAAAGTATGGGGACATATCTGCGCTCTGAGCCTGTACAGTTAAATGTATATGACTGTATAGTTACCATTACTCTATCTAACCCCACCTCTCCTTGGAAACCCAGTAATCATGTTGATAGCTAGTGATCTACTGCTACCGCTGCTGTGTAAGCCGTGAGTCAATACCACAGAGACCGCTCGCCTGACTCGTAACATCAGCAATCATTCTCCCTGCAAGACTCAAAACAACACACACACACACACACACACACACACACACACACACACACACACACACACACACAGGGAGCATGCCCTTGTTAGCGTGTGTTACAGGATGTGTTAGCATGTTTGCTTCCTGTCCATGCTTGGTTGGACACTTTTGACACCGGTTGTTTTGGCTTTCCCAGATGTTGCCTTGCAGCTGCCGAGGTCACAGGTAGAGAAGAGGAGAGAAGAGAAGAGGAGAGGAGAGAAGAGAAGAGAAGAGAAGAGGAGAGGAGAGGAGAGAAGAGAAGAGGGTGACCTATTCGTTCAGCAGAGGAAAGGTTATCTGTGACAGCCGGGGAGACAGAACTGGGCCAGGTGTGTGTTAACTCTCTCCTGCTGCTTTTCTCATTATAAATATCACAGAGGAAAAGATAGAGCAAAAATAAGAGAGGTGGAGGGTGGAGCATGATGGTGAAAAGGATGGAAAAAAAGGATACAAAAATAAGAGGGGGGGTAAAGGTCAAAGGAAAATAGCAGTAAGTGAGTTGGAGGGAGTGGAATAAGAGAAAAGACTCCAGTCAGAAAGGTTGAGGCCAGGGAAGTACTCAGAGAGGAATGCTGGGAATGGGAACGAGCAGCAAGACGGTGACAGGAGACGGAGGGGGAAAAAAAGAAGTGCTGGGAAGATGTGAAAAGGAGGGATTGAGGGGGAATAAAGGAAGGAGAGAGGGGGACGCTAAGAAAACAGAGCAGACAGAGAGACTGCTGACAGACAGCTAAAGAGAGTCAAATGGAGGTAAAGATGATCTGCCACTACATACTCAAAACATTGCCTGTGTGTCAGTGTGTGTTTGTATAGGTGAGTATGTCTCTCTCCTACGACCTTATAGTATCCTACTAAAACAACAGCCTCCCAGTATCTCTACCGCTTAGCTTACTTATTAACATGTTACATCCTGTTTGTTTCACATGGCGCTACAACACTGTCAGACTTACAGTGGACCATTCATCTTCCCTATCAAGACCTACTGTATTACCCATAATGCAACCTGTCTGGCGGAAGTGTGATCGGAGATTCGGATGTGTTACATTAGTAGCCGCTAATGTAGCCTGCAGGCACTAGCCTCAAGCAGAGATCTGGTCTGGTAAGTTCACTTCTCTCTCTCTCACATCCCCAGATTTTCAGACTTGTAGCCTTCAGGCTAAGTCCAAGTCCAATCACTGAGACTTCACACGGCTCTACACTATCGGCTTTATACTACTTTTGTCACATATACAGTCGTACTCCAGTTTCCCTTTAATCCATGCAAGAACCACAAGGAGTAAAATGACAATTTATAGTTTTCAGGAAGTTACATGCTGGAGCTTCTTCTGCCGAGGCAGTGACTTCCTGGAGTCTCAGCTCGTTGCTTAAGAACCTCACAGTGTCCAGGAAGTCAGAATTTCCAAAATATTGAACTATTCCTTTAAGGCAGCTCCTGCCCTTAATATAACTATTCACGGTTACTTAAGATATGTGCTTAGCTTCTCCGATATTATAAAGTTAATGTGTGTGTATGTACGCAGTGTGTGTCAATGTATGTACAGTGGTATCTTTAAACTTTAGATTAGTCTGATATCACTATCCAGTGCGACTAATACAAACAATTCTTAGAAGAAAGATGAAAAGTCAGTTCTCACCTTGACGCTAAAAGACAGACACATGAAGACAAAAATCATCCTTCCACCTTAAAAACAAAGCAAGAAATGAGAACAAGATACACAAACTCTTGTTCATGCATTTATTTCCAGCAGGCTAGACCACTGTAACGGTATCTTCCCAGATTCATCACTAACACCATGAAAGTAGAGCACATCACACAGGTCCTTAAATCACTGACTTCCTGTGCGTCAAAGGATAGATCTTAAAATGCTACTACTGGTCTATAAAGCACTAACGTGTCTCGTCTCTGATTTACTTGTATGTTATGAAGCATTCAGACCCCTCAGGTGATCTGGGACCGGTTTATTCAGTGTTCCCAGAATCAAAACCTAGCAAAGTGAAGCAACTTTTAGTTTTCTATGCTCCACAAAGGTGGAACAAGCTTCATGAACACTTGAGGTCAGCTCAGTTAAATCAGAGCTTAAAGCTGCAGTGTACCAATGCATTAAATACATAACCTATTTTTAATCTTTAACTGTTCATTTGCTTGTTTTTGCTTTTGATTCTTTTTTTGATCGCCTTTTAAATGCAATTTTAATGTCATCTTAATGTCTTATTCTTATAGTGATAGTTTGGGTTATTTGAATACGGTAGTTCAGCGGTTCACAAACTGTAGTTCCAAAGTAAAGGGCTGTTTGACGGCATGATAAAGTGGTGAAAATATTCAAAATAAAGCGCACACTTGAACTGGTATTAGCATGGGCATGTTTTTAAGTGGCTAAAACACATTTTTTCTGCTAACCAAGTCCACAGCAGCTCATCACTCTGCTTCTGGACCGGTACTCCTGCTGCTTCTCTCAACTGTTAACGACCTGATCTAAATGTACTGCAGGTAATACACTGACTATAGATCAGTACCTCACACAACCCAACATCAAATAACCCGAACTATCACTTTAATGTATTTCTATGCCTCTGTAAGGCACTTTAAACTGCCTTGTGCCTGAATGGCGCTATATGAATAAACTTGCTTTGCCTTACATAAATGTTAACAGAGGCAACAAAACTGACAAATTCCTGGAGGACTGAACGAAAGTTCTGCAGTATTTGAGAAAAGGTTCTGTGACTGCGATGGGACTTTTGCACTCCCAACATCTCCAGCTGTTAGTTGTGCATCTTTGTGTATTTAAGTGGGTGTGCTGGTCTCCAGAACATGACCTATAGTTAAAAGCCCTTTCTCTTTCTACAGTCAAATATCCTGCAGGGGATTCTACAGCATCAGATACATGTCTAACATAAAATCTGTTCCTGTGTTTGCTTTTCTTCTTTTATGGTATTAAACAACAAACAAGTGAAGCATCCGTCTCTTGGATCATTAGCAAGCCAACCTTTGAACTAGAAGAAGACCTGGTGCGAGTGTGTGTGTGTTTATATGTGTTTATGTGCCATACCAGCCTCTGCATGAGAGCAGGGTTACTTTCCTTCATGCACAAGCACACGCTTATACTTTTTCCTGCCTCCATTCAGTGCCACGATACCTCACACACAGAACATTTGAGAGAGAAGCTCAGTACGATGCAGTGTGTGGCTTTGTTTGCTTTAATCTGTTATTTGTTGAATTATGTAGCCTTAGGTCAGAGAGACAGAATGGAGACCTAAAAACCAAGATGAAATGCACAATGTCAATGGTCCCATATTATATAAAGATAGATGTCCATGTGTTGTTTGATTATAAAGCAGGTCTAGGTTCTATATTAATACTGTGAAAGTATGAAAGCCTCAGTCCACAGAGAAATGCACACAGCCTCTATTCAGAAACTGAGCCTTAAAACCAGCCGTCAGGACTTCTGCAACTTTGTGATGACATAACAAAGCAGTAACAGCTCTGCCCACCTGGACCCACTATCCAACCTTGCAGGATTTGGTTTCTCTGAGTGTTTACCTGAAATCTGTTATATTTTTATTAGATCAGTCAGAAAACAGTCAGCCAATCAGAAGAGAGGCCCAGAGCCTCCTCTCTTCTGATTGACTCACTGACCAGTTCATTCAGATGGTTTTTGGTTCTTAAAACCACAAATATATCTTCTTATTATGGATCAATACTTCAAATAAAAAAAATAAATAAAAAAAAATAGAAAAAATAAAATAAAATATGGGACCTTTAAGTGTCATTAAGGAAGATAATGAACTTCTAAGCTTCCGCTCTGTTGCTTAATATTCAATTAAAAGGTAGTGTGAGGTCACAATGGGTCATCTTTTCTTTTATACGAAAGATACTCCGACAAGAACCCTCAGCCTTTGCTGAATCTTCTTCATGGATTTCTACCTAAAAATGTTTCACTGCTAAACTTGTGTACTTGAACTTGTTTTTCTTCGTGTTTTGGAGTGAACATTGTGACTGTACTTCCAGGGGAGGGTATTTTTAACCAGTGTGGCTGTACTGTAAACACCAGCCGCTCTGTGTGTTCTCACTCCAAGATTTAAACACCACGGCCCGACAGCAGACTCCCCGCGGCACAAAAGGCAATGAAATACTGTGTGTAAGACAAAAGGCACAGGGAGAGCGAGGGAGAACGAGCACTGGAAAGCATAATATTGTCTCAACTATTTTCCCAATTTCGACCCAGGGGTCATTTAGAAATCTCAGCGCTGTGGGGGGAATGTTGCTGAAGTGGACGGACTAATGCAAAAAATGGGAGCGAATCACATGAGTGGTAGTTATTCAACTGCAACATATGTTAACCTAATCTGATTTTTTGTTACTTTTCTTGGGTTAATTTGATAATCTTATGGTTCAAAATCATGTGTTAGACCAAAAATCACTGCCATGTTTCCAACTTGGACCAGGCCAAGTGAGCTGGGGTGGACTCCCCTGTTAACACATTATTTCTGATTGGCTGAACAGACCACAGACTTGTTGACCTTCAAGTGCAATGCTGCTACAGTTGCAGGGACAAACTACTGCAGAGCAGCAGAAAGAACATGGAGACTATGATAAAGTAACAGTCATGGGCTGCATCTTTCTACTACGGCAGTTTTAACCGAGGCAATTTTCGAGCCATCTCTCACGTCATTTTCACTGAAGTTGGAGTTTCTTTTTCAAGAATGCACTTTAGAATCGATGAAAGCCTAACAAGCACTCCAGGCTCATCACAGTGTGTTTTAAAGATCACTCTCTGACCTCGCTGGCTGGAAGAAGTGCAAATATAGCAGCGTTGCTCTTCCTGCTGGTTAGCTTTCACACCTCCCTCACAACGACAACTTCTCTTCCAGATATGGAGTCCGGCACACGGCAAGTCAGACCACCCATGACTAGGACACGTTCAGACACCCCCCCCCCCCCCCCACCTCCAACCCCACTCAGCCTCTCCCTCTACTGGAACAAGTTGGCCCCCTTTCACTCCCTGTGTTGTCTCGGTTGTTTCAGCAGTGTCAGAGCCACTCGAGGGGGAAGAGCAAGGGCTGGGCAAGAGCCAGACAGACAGACAGAGAGAGAGAGAGAGCACATTTTGTCTACTGATGTGCTGGACAGAATCATGAATGCATCACTGCTGAAGTTTTCCATAGGTTAAGTAGGCCAGTGCTGTGCACAGCTGTTAAATGCTAACATTGTTGAGATAGATGGTAGAAAAATGATCGAATATTCTACAAGTTTCCTATTTATATTCCCCTTTCACATCACTACAAACGCTCAGTACAAGATGCAATCGTCACTGTCATGGAGCTAATGAATATAAATGTTGATTATAAATGAAAGTAGTCTGATTATATGCAAAATGCATTTATATTTGCTCAATATTAGAGGCTGTATGTCACATTAAATCAATGGCATGATTAAGGTGTGCAACTATAAGTCTGTTTTGTAGCATGTGAAGCCTAATGTATCTTTATTTTCATCATTTCATTTTAAATAAGTTATAATTATATAACACATAAAGTGCATAACTGGGGAGATATCACTAAATACAAACAGAAAAACAAAAAAACTGAAGAAAAAAAAGTAGAAAGAGGGAGACAGAAGACAAGATAAACAGGCAGCATCAGGCCCACCCAGAGAAAAGAGAAAGGTTTGTTTACATTCTACTCACTCAAACTCACTGGACCCCAACATTATTCCCTGAGGCACTCTGCCTCACTTTCTTAATTCGAACCAACCCATATTGTTGTCTTGAGGATTATCAGGTCAGAGTATGAGCTGCACAAAACAAACAAACAAATAAAACAACAATAGACCCTAATTATTCTGCTTACTCCTCAGTGTACACACCACATGTACACACGAGAGAGAGAGAGAGAGAGAGAGAGAGAGAGAGAGAGAGAGAGAGAGAGGATCGGCAGGATGTTTTTTGTTCTTTAAGTGGGTGAGTGTGTTTGGCACTAAGCTGCACTTCCGGCAAACACGTATGTAGTTATTCACAAGGAGCAACATTCCCACATCAGAGGCCAGCTAAAATAGCAGCCTGCAACACGTATACAATGAGCTGCATTTCTGAGATAACACACATCCAGACAGAAGAGAGGGCATAACAGCGTAGACTGTCAGCACAGAAAGATAACTTCAAAATCAGTCCTCAGGTACTTGTGCATTAATCCTGCACCTAATTGTTTTTTTAAGCCTATACAACCATTGTATTTTTTATACTCTCTATGTTTTATAAAAAACAGTTATGAGACCTGTAAAAAGAAGGCTCAGCTTGAGTTTCCCAAACATTTTACTGTTAGGGTTAGAATAAGTGCACAATAAAAAGTGGGACTTTTGTGTGACTCTAAATGTTAAACTAACTGGTGTTTGGAAGCTGACCTGACCAAAATGTCATCATTCTGAGGAACTCAATCCACTAATTGGCCATATTCTCAGGGTTAGGACCAAAAATCTAAAGAAAAAGAGGTTACAGGAGCAGGCTAGACAACCCTGTCTCTGAGAATTTACCTTCACAACTAAACTGCAACAGCAAACACGTTTTGTAGGAAATGTAACCAGGCAACATATTTTTTTTAATGAATTATGCACTACATTCAATAACAGCAGCATAACTGCCAGGAGGTGGCTGGTGTGGATGTAGACCAGGGTTCACATCCAGAGTCACATCTAGGTTTAGGTAACAAAAGCACTTCAGTTAAGGTAAGGGATAGATTGTGGTTTTCGTTAAATGTAAATAAAAAGCTTGTGTCTAAAGTCACTGTGAGCCTTTTCTGTATTAAACCAGCCCAAACATTACCATAGAAAAAGTGTAATAATGCTGCAGTCACTTCAAGTGGATATTGTACAGCAAGATCAAAAGATACCCTCTTTACTTTTATACAAAACATCATCCAAGTGCAATAAAGTTTCCTACAAAACTTATTTGTTGTTACAGTTTAGTTATATAGAAATATAATTTGTAGTAGTAGACAGGGTTGCACTTGACCGTCATAAACTTAAATGTGATACTTAGGCATCAGACGGCATTTGCTGGAAAGCATCAAGGACTGAACAGACATAACTTTAGGTAAATCCCATAAGCACCCATGGAATTCTTCAAGCATAAACGAAGATAAATACAATCAACATCACTTGTTCTTCTGCCATACTGCATATTTAAGAAAAAAAAAAGGTGTGATGCAATTTTCAGCCCTATCTCAAAAAGAACTGTAAATTACCCAAAAGTCCCCGGGCGGCCTGATTTGGACAGCTGCCAGAACTCTTGATGCACAAGATAATTCCCTATCAGTGGTGGCGATGGCGTTGACACTTCATTAAAGCCCAGTCGCCTCAGATAAGCTCGTCATCCTGCAGAGCCAGAGGCGGTGACTGATATGAACTGTCAGGGGAGAGAACAACAGGAAGAGCGAACGTCTTGCCTTGTTCTCGTCTCCATCGTGGAAGGGAAGTCCGAAAATCCTTGACAGCCAAGAGTCATAGATGGATTATGAGAGTGCAGGTGTTGCACAACACCACCAGAGAAACTGGAGGCATGTGAACATCAGTCATGCAAAGTTAGCCAGGGAGGTTATAAACTCACAGCACATTGTACATGTTAGTTTATGATCAACTATATACCTATATCTACTTTTTTCATATTACCAAATTTCCTAATGGTGACAACAATCCACAATTACCATCTACTACACTAATTAATCTAATAATATCTTGACAGTTGATAGTTGCAGACCATGTGCAAGTGGTTAAATGCATTATATTAATAGCTAGATTAGTCAAGTTAACTAAATGCAGTCAATAGTTCAGGCAATATACACTGTATTCCCAAACCCGACAGCTGTGCATCATGTTCGGTTGAGCTCTGCAGTATCTACAGTAAGTTAACACATCCCTGTGCTCACACAAACCCAGACACAACTTAAAGACACTCCCATGAAACTAGGTGTAGCCTGCTGTGCTGATCCACGTGGGATTATCTTCACACAGTAAAAGTGGACTGTCATAATACTGCTGAGATCAGGCACAACTGATTCTGAATGGTGTCCAACATTAACCTCGTCTAGCCTGCTTGTGCCCTTTATACACCGTTACACACCCCGGTAGCATCGGCTCTGCGCGCTTCCCCTGGCAGCAGACATTCAATGAGCAGCGGCGCTTCTTCCACCAGGGCGACGTGTGTTAAATGTGAAACATCTAAGTCCCAACGCAGCGGTTGGGCCTTCAGCCTTCAACTTCGGGCTGAGCTACGGATCGGATTTGTTTCAGCGGAGCTTGTCTTAAGATTCACTTGGACTTCCTCCTTGGCTTTGCGCAAAACAACATCAGGCCTGCTGTCTTCTGCAAACACCACAGCAAAGAGAAAACAAATCCCTTCTTCCTCTGTCCTTAACGCTGAGCCCTCATTTATTTTTCTTGCACTTGTGTCATAATCGTTCTGCAGGCAGTGGGTACAGTAGCTCCATGCTGAGGCCATTATAACATGGGACAAATACTCTTTTTACTATTCACCTCTTTATTGAGCAGACAGGTGGAATTTTCCACCACCACTAACTAACTAAAGTCATTCATACTTTGGCAAACACCACTCAGGTTAGGATGTTTAACCTCAGGCAAACAAGCCAACACATGCTGGCACTACTGTATGTATATGAGGGGGGGCATGTGTGCAAACAAGCATGCAGTCATGCACTACACGCATGCACACACACACACACACACACACACACACACAGTCCTACGCTTGATCCCGCTTGATAATAGGACTCCACACTAAACAAGGAGTGCTGGTGAACGTAAAGGAGTAATGACAGCGTTTACTCCTCCTCCTCCTCCTCTGCCTGTTTTCCTCTGAAAACCCAGAGAGTAAAGCTCTTAAGGGACTACACAACACAATTAGACAGACTAATTACCCCTTCCATACCACCCATTCCTCACCCACACCGACAGGCTGGGACAGGCAGGGCTTTTCTGCCTGCCTGCCTCCCCCATGCTTTCCAACGACAGGGACTGTTACAGAGGTCCAGTGATTGTACATGTCAGGCAATTTAGCTGATGCTCCATCAATAAGAGCATGAGAATAGTCTTAGAAAGCAGAAGCAGGGCAAAGGTCAGAGCCACAGTGTAACTGCAGCAAGTCTGCTACAGAGGAGCTTGAAGAAAATGGACTGTAATGAATTAAAGGTCAAACAAGTTGTACATACTAGTTGAGAGGGAAGGTCCGATACAACCTGCATGAAAGGTTTAGTTCTCAGAGCATGATGGGAGATGGATGCTGACACATTGGTCTTCAGCTTCATCTTCCTCAAACTCTAACAGCTACTTTTAATGGACCAAACAGGAGGTTTTTAAGAACCCAGTTGCGTTAACAAGCTGAAAGTCAAGCTAAAGTTGCCAGTTCAGCAGCAGGTTAATGATGAAACACACACACACACACACACACACACACCCTTCTCATAATCACCCTGCAGGCGATTTGGACTCAGTCACGGACATGCTGGGAGGATTTAGAGGCAGGGGAGCGCTGACCCATGCTTTGATGTCTTCTGCCCATGTTTCCTCTGGGTCACGAGGAAAATCAGCAGCTTTGTTCAGTATCAGAAGTCTGAGAGCCAGAAAAAGAATCAGGGTCAGGGAATCTTTTCTTTTTTTTTTTTGTCTCTGTCAGGAAGTCTTGTAACGGTAGAAAGAGGCAGCAGCGGGCGGAGAGGAGAGGAGGGGAGGGGGGAGAGATCAACCGGCCAAACAGGAAAGTTTCAGTTTGTGCTCTGACAGCTCTGGATGTGGGACGGGCCGAGGCGCCGCTGAAACTATTTGGCGGGGAGTTTTGAAAACTCCTTCCTCCTCAAGATTGGACCTACCCCGCCTTCTCTGCTACAGCCTGAAGAACCTGAGCCAAACATTTCTGCAAAAAGGAAAGAACTTGGCACGGACGGAGTTTAGTATGGCGAAGCACTTAACAATGATCTCTGTGCGTCCATTAAACCATCTGCAACATTTTGACGCTGTTGGAGATATTGAGAATATAGTCTGGGAGCGAGGGGGGCACACTGGTAATCTATCTGAAATATTACCCTGCATCAGGAGACAGGATGGGGAGGGGGGGCATGTTCCCCTCATCTGTGGGGCTTCTCAGGTAGCACATTACCTCTGTATTAGTCTCCAACCCCACAGAGGAGCTGACACGGTTCACTTCACAGGTGGGGATCTTAATAGTCTTCACTAAATACTCCAACACACACAATCCCTGAACTTTCCATTCCACACACACACACACACACACACACACACACACACATTAGTAAATTATATACAGAGTGAATGGGCAGCAGGATGAGGTAATACACTGCCAGTGATACGTTAGTCATCTAGTTTCCCCTCTTCTCTGATGATCACAAACCAGCGACATCATCTCACACATGAGTCATTCGCGTGTGCTCGTGCCCAGAGCGAGGCCAGACACCTGCGCAAAGCCCGATGGAGGAAACCAGCGGGACAGACAGAGACAGACAGAGAGACACTGCTGGCTCGCTCACCCCTGACACCTGTGGAGCGTCACTACGCTTCCTATACACACACAGACACACACACAGACACACACAGCAAGAGTGTGTGTGTCTCCACTAACCTTGCAGATCTTGCTTTCCTCCGTCTCAGCTCTGGACTTCCCTTCAGGTGTCCTCTCCTGCTGGTAATCAGACTTGATTGACAGCTGGCAGGAGAGCCCCGGGGTGCCCTCACCTGCCCTGAGCTCCTGCTGCCGGGCCATGTAGCCCTGTGAGGCGGCCGCTCTGACCGCGCTGGGGATGGGGAGAGCCGTGTGCACCGGTTTCGTGCCCACTGTGGAGGGTTGCCTGAGCTTGGAGGCTACGCCAACCACCGGCATGGTACTTCCCAAGCACAAAAATAATAACACAGGAGGGGGAGAGAGGTCCAGAAAAGTACTGTGAGGGAAGGGGAAACAAATCTGCAGAGTCTCCCACTGATGTCTGGCACTGGAACGGAAGGAAAAACTAAAAAAAAAAAGAAAAGAAAAAGAAAAAAAAAACAGCAGTTGCCTCTCAGACTGAGAGGAAAGCAACTGCGCTCATTCTGTAGCCTACAGCAAGCAGGGCTCACAGAAACTGAGAGGGCTTCTCCTTCCTCCAGCTCACTCCCTCCTGCTTCTCCTCCCACAAGCAACACTGCTCCCTCCCCTTCCCTCACTCTCTCCCTCTCTCCCTCACTCGCTCACTGTCAGAAGTGTACACCACAAAGTCAGCCAAAACAGTTCAAGGGGGCGTGAACTCCTCTGGAAGGTATAACCACCACTCGGCAAAAACCGTGATTACAGAGACCTGGCTGAGTGTGTGTGTGTGTGTCTGTGTGTTTGTGTGTGTGTGTGGGTGTGTGTGTTCAGTGTTCCCCAACACAACTGTCAAAACAGCTCTCTTTCTCTGTCCCCCTCTCTCTCTCTCTCTCTCTCTGCTCACGCTAACACTGAACACTGGAAATAGACGCTCTCTCTCTGTCTACATCTGGAGCTGCCCCTCCCTTCCATGAGAGCAATAGTAAAAATGTGAGAGGGGAAAAAGCCCTAAGAGTTGTACATAATAAGGAAATCTTAAAGCGTTGAAATAAGAAAAGGAAAATTCCAGTATGAACAGCTGGCGGACGAGGTTGGAGGTGTCTTTATTAGGAAAAAAAAGCAAACTTTCAATCAGGTACCACACTGAAGTTATTGCTGTAGCTCAACTGCTTTCTGCTTTTAAGCTGGTTGTTGCAGTGGTTGCTCGTTGCCTGAGACTGGACTGTGTCTGAGTGACTCTTGGCCACACTCACTCTCTGCCTTTCTTTTTTATTCCTCCTGATAGGGACACTGCAGCATAAAACACACCAGCCTCATACATGTGCGTATTATATACACATACATATGTATTGCGAAATGATATTCAATTTCTGCTTATTTTTGGTTGGTATTCATAAATATTTATATTATACCTTCATCCATACTTCAGTATATATGTTAATGACTCAGACACTGGCTGGATCCATTACACACAAATGAATCCTGGAGACCTTTGCTCATATCCAGACAATCCAGTGATGTCAGGGCCTCAGTTTGCTTCCAAGTGCTTGTCGGGCGTTCAGAGAGTTTTCAAAAAGCCGGACCTTTTCCGATGTCGGAACTGGGCGGCTACAGCCGACAGTTTTTGTAACATTTCGAAAGGGGGAATCTGAGACGCAGCAAATGTCCAAGTGTGCAGAGGTAAGAAAGTAGAGTAACACTGAGAAGGTCTCCAAGGAGAAACTATTTGAAAGTGTGTAATATTATCCACATTTGTCCGACTCCGTAATGCTTTACTTAGTAACTTGTTACAGTCATGTGATTACTTTATTCAGTAACTCGTAGTGTTAGCAATACCGGCACTTTGACATTCGAGAGTCAGCTTGGTGGCTGTGTTACTGGAGGTGGGATGGAGGATTGATATCAGTTTGGTCTCTTTTTGGTCTAGATACAAAGGATGCGACGTGTGGGTGTGGAGGGTTTGGAGTTGTTTAAGGCGTCTTTGATGCTGCTGACATTTGACAGCAGAGTGATATACAGCAGAGTATATAACATTTGAGTAATTAGCAAAGTGTTTTCAATGAGTAATGTGTAATGATGAATTTAATTAGTTCTTAAGTGACTCTCCCAACACTGTTGATGCTGTAGATTATTAATGGTTGGTGAAAGTGTGTGAAATATCTTAACTTGAAGGAACCAAATTGGCAATGGTGAACAGCTGCTGGAAGCAGCCACAAAATTGGTTTCAGGCTGCTTGTGTGTGAAACAGACACTGAATCAATGTATATCACTGGTGTGGACAGCAGGAGGCTGACAGCATCTCCCACAAACATGACAACCACTGAAAAAAAAAAAAAAAAAAAAAAAAAAAAAAAAAAAGTCCACTCTCCTTCAAACAACATGACCCCAGCGTTTGACACACTGAGCGTTACAGTAAATCTCTTCTAGTGCTTCTTTTGATCAGTGGAGTTTTGAAGTGTTTAGAGCATTGTTCTCTGACCGGTTGAGTTGGGTGTTACAGCGTATTAATAGGGTGTTTGTAACATTAGAGAAAGGGCTGACAGCAGGATTAATACAGGACAGATATGAATCAGTGACAGAGGATTTCTTCAAAGACTATGATCGTACTCAGCGTTGGGAGCTGTATGTGTTCTATCAAATGTTTTGTTTTGTGAGACACAGATGAGTCTTACTGCATTTGGACTTCATTAACTGGACACAATATAACATGTAAACCCCCCCCTCTTTTTTTTTCTTCTAATGGCTCCCTGCTTTGTGCAAGACATAAAAGGGAGTGAAAGTTTTATATGGAAAGGCTCCATCTGGTTCAGTTTAGAGAGGCGAGGAGATGTGCTGGAGTTGGAGGGGCACGTTGTGGTGTCACGGCAAACCGGAACTTTTTAACACGGCACCGTCCAATAAAAAAAAAAAAAAAAAAAAAAAGCAGAGGAAGGAAAACCAAACAAATCATACCAAAACCTCACAAATGTGACCTTACCACAGAAATCAAAACACCTTAAAATGTATCATCATCCACCAAACAGATGATGGGCAGTTTCCCTCTCTTTTCTTTTGAAGGTCAAATGTCAGGGTGAAAAAAAGCCTTATAGAAATCAGTTAAGTATGACATGACTATTTAACACACTGCTCTTTCATGCTGCTTCAGTGCCTTTGACAGTCAATTGCCTTAATAGGGACACTGCTTCCCCCCCTTGCCACAGAATAGTACCAGCTACTCCAACATGTTTTCAATCATGCACCAGGGGCTATCATGACAAGCCTAAAACAACAGGATACCACGTGAATGAATGGCATGGGTCCAACTCCGACTCCGACTGCTGCTGCCTGCCGAGTTACACGAATCGGAGCACATTTGGCGAGCGTCCAAACTTCCCAGGGCCGCCTGCAACTGTCGGGAAGCACGTTTCTGACGAGGTCCCTTCCCGGGGGGTGCTGAGTCCAAATAAGCTTACACCCAAAACCTCAGGGAGATTTTAAGAAAGCCTCTTACTTCCTCCTGTTTTGCGTCGGTTTCTGGAGATAATCACCTTACACAGCAAAAATAATTGCACAGTAGGAACGAGAGCGCCTCAGCTACCTGCATGTAAAAAGGCCACCACTGTAATACAGCGCCGAAAGTTCCTCGTTTAACAACAGTGAGGCTTTCCAAAGTCAACACCAGCGGAGGAGATCTCAGGTTCACTTCCACCCGCACAAACCAAGCTGGGCAGGTCAGCGCCCTTATGTTTGGCTAATACGGGCCGACCACTTCTCTAAAAATAGTGGCACGGCCAACTGTGTCACGGTTGAAATGTTGAGAACAGGGTGAGGTGAAGAATGGAATGGATATCAATGGGAGGAAGATGTTGACAAAAGGAGATTAAATGCTCGGAGTGTGTGCTGAGTTCCTCAACTTTTGAGTAATATATCAAAACATGTGGCAGACAGACTGCAAAGCAATCAGTGGAGCTGCAGGCGAGACCACCTCGTCTGAGTCGTCACAATCAAGACGAGAATGAATCCACGGCAAACTGAATTTAAAAGACAATATACAGTACCGGTCGCAAGTTTGGACACATTCTGGTGCTGCACGTCTAAAGAAATGTGAAATGAAACAGAATGAACAAAGATGAAGCTGAATATATTTGCAGGAAAGCAGGTAAGTCCTTTCTACCCCCCAAATAACTGCAAACCTGCCAACATTTAGGTTTGAAGACATTTTTCCGGAGTAGGGTTTTTAGACAAACATAAAACGTATGGCTGTGTGGATGAAGATTATTTATAATGAAGGTTGAGGGTCTCCTGGGAGAAACTGCAAAACGGGAGGGCGCCGGGAGATTACCTCGAAATATGGGAGACTCCCCGGGGGTTGGCAGGTATGTTACTGACATGTATTTTGAATTCCGACCAATCAAAACATAGATGTTGTTCCGATTGATGTGCGCTAGGGTTGTAAGTAATAAGCAACAGTCGATCAAAAACTCAAAGTTATCAAAAAAAACTGAAGACTAAGGATCTCTACAAGCAATCAGTAGTAGAATTGCTTTGTGTGAGCAAGCGAGGGTTCTTACCCATCGTCTTCTACAAAGGGAGATAACTGCACGTGCCTTCTTTTTGTCTTGAAATACATTATTCACCAAAGGCCTTTGGCAGGATGGCTTCTCTATGCTTCAGATTACCTGGTGCTTTCCTGCTGCCTGGCATGAGTGGCGTTCGTGCCGTAAAGCAACTCATACCACTGATCTGAAAGCTTAAGACCGGATTGAAATGCTACAACCACATTCACCCGTGTGCAACTCAAAGATGACGACAAAGGCATTTTCACTAGAACTGAAGATAACCTCTTATTAAAATAATTCGCACAGACATGAAAAAGACTTGACCGCATCTAAATTTAATCTCCGGTGACTATCCCTGTGGAGGCTGCTCAGCAAAGCTTCCCTGTTCTCGGTTTCCAACAAAAACCACAACTGAATCTCCAGCGGACAGGGAGCACATTCTGGCTGAGGGGAGGAGGACGGTGGAGGTGGCGGTCAAGGAGGGAAGGATGAAAGCTGGACGGAGGTTGACTGTACAAACCATCTCCGCACGCCACGAGCCGCAGCTGAAAGCAGCAGCGTGTTATTAACCCACACTTGCTGAGTGCTGCTCTCCACAGGTAGCTTCTGACACAATGTGCGGCTCTGGGTACACTCAGTCCTCCTTCAAAATAAGAGTCTTATGTGCGCTTTAACCTACAGCTTTAGTTTTCTATCCCCTCAGAATGTATTCCTCCTGGTCGGATGTGAAGCCATTTCTCTGATGTTCAGTTCAATGATCTGTCGTTTAGTTGCTGGTTTGAAACAGAGCGAGTCTAATAGCTAATAGTTTCAGTCAGTAAGAACAACACATATTTCAGCGTGATGGAAGCAATAATGTCATGTGTTTATTATCTATCCCAGGCAGTGGGTGGATGGCCGGTAAACTGCTCTGGTTGATGTGTGCGTGTGGTTTGTATGAAAGATACCGCCCAGGGTCACGTGACGTCAGCACTGAGGTTGTGCTGTGGCTGTGAAAACAAACACGCCGGGGTGCTGGAGATAAGAGGGGTCAAACACCTTCCACCCTAATGCGCACACACACATACACATACACACACACACACACACACACACACACAATCACGCGCAGAGGCTACACACATCCCCCCCGGGAGGGTAGATAGATAGTCACGCACCTGGCCCTGTCAGCACTCTGAATGCTATCAGTCAACCGCACATCAGACAACATGGAAAATAAAACAAACACTCACTCGTGCTGGCACACACGCACGCACACACACACACACACACACACAACAAAGAGGTGCCCAAGCAAATGGAGGCATGTACGGCGGCTCAGTGAACACAGGCATGTGCCATTAACATACATCAAGCATGAATTGGGAGGACGTAAACATACATTCACTTTCATCCCCGCTCAGTCCTTCTGCTTCAGGATCCTCAGATAGATTCCTGCTCCTCAGTCAACCTTTGGCTTCTCCACAGTCAACCACCCACGCAAAAGAAAAACCAATGCATTTAACCAAAAACACCAGAGAAAAGTACAGATCCCACTGAAATTTAGTAGAGTAGAAGTGTAAGGTAGAAGAAAAGGAGGTACTTAGGTAAAGTACAAGTATCTTAAAACTTCCCCTAAATACAATACTTGAGTAAATGTACTTGTACTTGAGTAACTGTGCTTAATTCTATACATGTTTAAAGGGGCATTACATTAGCATTAACAGCTGTTTGAACAGTCTAGAAGAAACAGAGTTCAGCAAGCAACGCCAATGTTAACGCTTGTCTCTATCATGTCTATTTTTAAACTGAAGTAAGCATGCTAACCAGCTAGCCCCAGGCTGTCTCATCATTTTCCGAAAGTGACTCACTTTTGCCCTCAACCTGCCCTGAAGACACAGCGCTGCTCAGAAGACGTGCTCTAACCTCATGTATTATAAAGACGGCGCTGGCAGAAGCTTACCGAGCGACAATCACCACCAGCTGCTCCCGGCAAGAAACCATGTTCCATAGCAGAGAAAACTTACAAACAGCCCCTTTAAATGTTCATAGTTACTTTAGATTACTCATCCTCTACATTGACCCAAGACATTACCAGAGATCAAACGACAAATCATTCACATATAGAAGATTTAGAGTTTAAAATAAACATTTGCATTGCTGACTAAATTTTAAAATGACTTTCTCTTTGAAGACAATACATTCCTGTTTATCTGTCACTGATTAGTTTTAACTCTAATATCAAATCATTCTCTCTGAGCTCATCTTACACTATGTTTTACACGTAAGTACAGTCAGTCATGACAACTGCTGTCAGATGAATGTAGCTCACCAAAAAGTACAATATCACAGTGGAGTAAATGTATACAGACCCAAGATGGAAATATTCAAGTAAAACACCGCTGGTGTTTGCTGACAACTGGTGACACAGGTGCTTATTCTACATCGGTGGCTCTCAACCTTTTTTTCTCATGGCCCCTCTCCAAAAAAAAGCGATGTCTGAATCAGGCCCCTGATGTTTCAGATGTTCCACAAAAGTGTGATTTCCTCTGTAAACTCCTCAGATGGTTTCATTTCATTTCAATAACTGTCTGAGGCCCAAAGAGGTAAAACTACACAATGTTTCACGGAGAAGCAAAGATTAGAGGAAAGTCCAAAAAATACATACAAATGTGTGTATCAGAACGTTGTTCTTTCTTCTTTCCTCTCCCATTAATTATCTCACAACCCTTCAGATTAATTTCGTGACCCTTTGGTGGGGCCCGATCCCTCATCTGGGAAACACTGTTCTGCATCACTCTGTTTCCGTGTCCTCAAAAGCTCATTTGTAAAACATAGAGCCTGTTAGGTTTTGGGTAGGGAGAAGGCACGTTTGAGGGATGGCGGAATTTGAAAAATGTCCTGTTCAAGGATTGTAGTTATAAACAAAACATTAAGTGCAAGTTTGATGAATTAAAAGTAATTAAGGCTTCCTGGATTCCTCTCTCAGCGCTCTGTTTGAAATGCCATGTGGTGGGTTAATACCTCCACTACAATGAATCAAAGGGGGCATGTGGATAGACTCTGGCTGCAGGATTTCCCCCAGAGCTCTGGTCGGGACAGTTCTGGCTCTTCCTGTTCCTCCAGTCCTCCTTCTGTTGGAGGAGCAGCTTGGCTTTCGCTCAACTTCTTGTTCAGTCATTATGATATTTACTCCACTCCACAACCACTTATTGTCCTTTGAAGTGATCCACTTGTTCATTCAGTTCTATTTCTCTCTACTTCAGTCACTCACTGTTATTTGCTAACCCGCATTCACACATTTACTTATTCAATGCTTTTAAATCTCTCATCCATTCATTCTCTCATTAAAGGTCCCATATAGTATAAAGATAGATGTCCATGTGTCGTCGATTATAAAGCAGGTCTAGGTTCTATATTAATACTGTGAAATTATCAAAGCGCTCAGTCCACAGAGAAATGCACACAGCCTGTATTCAGAAACTGAGCCTTAAAAACCAGCTATCAGGACTTCTGTATCTTCATGATGTCACAATGAAGCAGTCACCTCTCTCAGCCATGCCCCAAGCCCCGCCTACCTGGACCCACCATCCAACCTTGCAGGATTTGGTTTCTCTGAGTGTATACTGAAATCTGCTATATTTTTACTTTGATCACTCAGAAAACATTCAGCCAATCAAAAGAGAGGCTCAGAGCCTCCTCTCTTCTGATTGGCTCACAGACCCGTTTTTACTAGAGCTCCAGAGAGAAGCCTGAGAGAGGAGATTAGAAAACTACATTGAGATGGTTTTTGGTTCTGAAAACCACGAATATAGCTTTTTATGAGCAACACTTCAAATAAAACACAGAGAAAGTGTAAAATATGGGACCTATAATAAATGCATTGGCCCACTTAGCAGTTAAGAGATTCATTTATCTAATCATTCATTCGCTTGGTAATGCATTAATTCACTCCTCATTTACTAGTCTTTTGCACTTATTTCCTCCCATCTATTTTCTAGTTCATTCTTCCCGTCACATTCCAATTTCCTCACTTACACCTTTACTGGGATATTTACTGCATATCAAAGTCCCCTACACCACTTCTAGGGTCAGAGTATGGATCCAGAATTATGGCAGGAATGTCAAGAGAGTCGTCGCCACTAGTTTTGATTTTCACCTCATTGTGTTGGAGGAGTGAAAACCAAACAAAACACATCATTCCTGGACTATGACACACAGATAAAATGATACTGCAGAGAGGATGGGAGGCAGGGTGGGTGATAACAATACATCAAGTTAATGTAGCTTCTCCTACATGGTGTGATGCTCTTTATGACTGCTTGTTACTGCTCTCCAGTTTCTGTAACAGAGAGAATCCTACAATCTCGGATGACATTTAGTCAGCACTTACACATTATGACAACTGCTCCTTGTCATGTCAAATACTAACACCCCTCCATCATTACACCATCACTTTTTTCCACTGTCAAAACTTTCCTCAGTGAAAAAACCCTCAAAAAACACTGTACTTTTACACTTGACAAATTGCAAAAGCCAATGACTTTCATTCCTTGTGGCCTAGTTGGCGTAAATCAGTGCCATTTACGACCATCACATTCCTTTCCCTTGTGATTCGCTACGGTCTTCCCCACATCCACCCCGCATCTCCATGTTTCCCCTCTTGTGAAAGACTCGTGTGCTCGGCGAATCTTGAATTTCACAGCTGGAGTTGATAAAGTCCTGAAGTGCTGAATGAGACTCTTCCCTCAAAAACAACAAGCAGGAGAGGGGTATGTAGAGCTGTACCAAAGTTTGGCTGGGATTGAAGCTGGGCTGGAGGGGCTGGAGGAGGACGGTGTCGCCCTGTAGACGGCGCTACTGAACACGGACTCATGGAAGTGAAGGAAAGCCCTTTTACAATAAAAACTAAACAGTTAATTCATTTTTTTTTCTGAATGGGGACTGAGCATTTAGTCCACTCAGCCGGCAAAGGAGTCATGCCCAGAATCAACAAATTTTTTTGCAAATATAAAGTGAAAAGACAATGGACATCGACAACAGATCAAACCGAGAGGAATGGTGAGGGGGAATTCAGTCGAATGACTAACACAAACCTCACAGAGACAATGTGGCACCACCCTCCATTGCTTCAGTGTCATCCCAAGCCAAATGCAATACCAAACTGATATGAAAAGAATGTTGGAGCGCTCATCGCTATTGTTAGTCAATTATATTTGTCTTTTGACAGGTCAGGCACAATAGTCATCAAATAAAAGATGATGTTGCAGGAGGATGTTTTTTTGGTAATGTGGCTACGGGCAGACGTCCCAACAACAACAATAAGGCAGGGCAGGAACACAAGAGTCTTGTGGTTGAGTCATGCTGAGGCTTCCCTTTGAGTGTTGTTATCCCCTAGCAAACAATGACTGATAAACCAGTACCCAGATTTTGAGTTCTATACTGGATTTAGTCCAATCCAATTCATTCATTCATTCATTCGC
Source organism: Seriola lalandi dorsalis (assembly GCF_002814215.2). Taxonomy (NCBI): domain Eukaryota; kingdom Metazoa; phylum Chordata; class Actinopteri; order Carangiformes; family Carangidae; genus Seriola; species Seriola lalandi. Next base: position 231,218 of record NW_019524924.1, read on the forward strand.
CAAGCCGCTTATCCTTTTAGGGTCACAGGGGGGCTGGAGCCAATCCCAGCTGACACTGGGTGAGGGTGGGGCACACCCTGGACAGGTCATCAGTCTGTCACGGAGCTGACATATAGAGACAAACAACTTCACATCTATGGGCAATTTAGTTGCCAATTAACCTGCATGTCGATGGATTGCGGGAGGACGCCGGAGCACCCAGAGGGAACACGCGCAGCCACAAGGACAACCCAGCTGACCGGCAGGTTTGAATCCAGAACATTCTTGCTGTGAGGTAACAGTGCCGCTGTGCTGCTACACCGTGCAGATGTGTCTCCGACTCCCTGATGGCTCCGGATGACTTAACCTCAACAGCTGAGAATGAACCCGCTTTGGTGACCAGACACCTGGATGCTGTTGCAGTGACAGAATCTTGAGCTCTCCAGGTTTGATCATAGCATAAATTCACACTGTTTCATTCATAATCATAGTGTGAACAGTGTTGTCAACTTACAGCACTGGCTCGACTCAACAAGTATTCATCCCATGGGACACTGCTTACACCTGGTCGTTCAAACTTCAAGTGTACAAACTCTCCAGAAGAGCATACAGCAGCTAGCAGCTCGTCCTCTCAACCTGCCTCAGATGTGTCTGCACATACGCATTATGATACACTTTGAAGAAAAAGAAGACCAACTCAGGCCCATGGTCGCAGTTGTTCCTCTCCTCAGAAGACAGACTGCAGGACACAGCCCGTGTCCACAGTCCTCTCACCACCTCTAGCTTCTTTACTACACTGGTTCAACCCTGTCTGCCAGAGATCACATTCATATAGTAACTAAACTGCAACAGTGAATCTGTTTTGTAGTCTTAACTGACTCCAGTGAGCACCTAAACACAACCATAAAGACTTTAATAAGGCTGAAGTCACTACGTTATTTTAGCGATTTCCACGGGGCAGCTCTGTATTTCTGTATGACAACAATTCAAAACCCAACCAAACATGTCTCCACCTATATTACTGAACCTTAACAGAACAAGCTAACAAACAACCTCCCCAGTACTGCACACTTCTCCCACAGACGGCTGGTCCCAACTCCCCCACCCCCCTTCCCCAAATACCTTTTTTCTGTCTAGACCTTTAAAAAAAAAATTATATATAGTGCAAGTGTTTTTTTCCCTTCTTTTCTCTCTCTACTTCTCTCTCCCTCTCAATAAATCAAATTACATAAATGTCAAAAATACATCTCTGCAAACAAAATATAAATCTACAGCAATAACAAAAAGTTGTTTTGTCCCACTGCAGTAGTATGTCTTCATGTCATGTCATGTCATGGTATATCACTTTCTTTGGCTTTGGCTTCCCCAAATAAAAATAAAAAAACTAAACATATCGGGGGATCTAACAATAAAAACCAGTGATGCAATTGCAATCGTTCAACTAAATGTTTTCATTCAACCTTCACATTACTTTACACATTGTTTTGACTGCGATGCAGGTAAATCCCTTTCGGCAGATCTAATGAGATACTTCAGGAGAACTTTGCTCTCATGGCACAGCAGAGGACTCGACACCTTTACAACACCAACAGAGCCGGCCTGTTTGAACCTCATAAGCTCTTGCAAAACAACAGACAAGTATTCTATATCCCTTGAGCAACTAGCTTAAGCCTCATTACTTTCAACTGCATGTTGTGGCACACACAGCTTTTAACCTCTGTCCCCTGGGCTGTTAATAGGGAAAGCTTGTTGTTTGCTCATCTGATAAACACATATTGGTGTCATCTGCGGCTGGCCCGGGGTTGCTTCCACTCTCATTTGACTCCCTCATTAGCGCTGAGGCTCGTATAACGGCCAGTTTTACGCCGTCTGAGAGCGCGCCTGATTAAAGAGGAGGGTTAAAAGCTGCCCGCCCGCCTTCGGTCGTGCCCCTGGATGCTGACACACAGTCAACTGTCCCAGATGTGAGCGTGACAATGTGCACATGCACCCCGGGGTGCACATGTATCTCATGTATAGTACATACATGACTGTGTCTGCTAACATGAAAAGGCAGAACATCGCATGATAACGCACAGCAAAAACAGCAGAGTGAACCAGGCTGTGTTCACTGTACAACATCTCATTATGTTTAATGTCTACTCAACAGCACTAGCTTGTTAAAGATGCCTTTAAACGCAGCCCACGGCACTGTACTGTACATGCTCGCTGTCTTGTAAACTACACACAGTTCTTACATAAGTTTTTAAGAAAACGCAGCTGGCGGGCGTCTCTGCTGTTTTAATTTATGATGCGATGAGGAGGGGAGAGGGGAGGGAGGACACTCATCTAATTGCTACACTCTGACCCACGGAGAGCAACAACTCAGGGGCTTTCTGAAAGATTAAGATTCACCTCCGTGGCTGAGTCGGACTGAGCATGAAGTGTATTTAACTATGAGTGTGTCCGTGCGTGACAAGACAGTTGGGAATGGGAGTTCCTCTCCTATGACACAAATGTGTCGGCTGTGCATCCTGTTGACTGGTGGCATGTTGAAGCAGCCACTCATTATACTGTTCTTCATGACGGGTGCAGCTTCATTCACCTAACATGGGATATGTGAGTTTAATATGATAACTCTGGGCTTCATTGAGTTTTAGGTCTCAATGCTGTTTCAGAGAATATACCTCTCCTGGAAAATGAATAAATATAAAAACGAGCATTTCATTGGTGATATTTGGACACTTAGGGGTTCATATGTGTTTACTGTGGGCATATTTTGCATGTGTGGCCCATGTTGAGCCACTTGTGGCTACCAAAGTGAAGCTGGAGCAACATCACTATTTGTAGAAAGCTATAGAAAACAAAAGCCAACAGCCAACAAAAACTGAAACAGCTCCACCCAAAACAGGTTGAGGAGCATAAAAATACCTATTGAAATCAGCTTGGTTCTCACATTAGCTCTATTATGTTCAGTATATCTGCTGCCACTGGTCTCTGCATTAAACACACAGACCAACAAACTGACCAGGGGATTCAAACCGGTAAAAACACTAAATGAAGCAGTTTCGCTTAAAAAACCAGTGATTCGCCGACGCAGTCCAGCGAACACAGGACGTCTCAAGAGGGGCTGGGAGCTGAGCTGTCTAACATTTCCTCAGCTTTTTTCTCTGATAACTTAAGATCCAGACGTCTGATGACTAAAATCCTTCATCTGGTTAAAATATAGAGTTGAAAACGAAACGTGTGTCTTAAAAATGTGGCTTAAAACCAGATAAAAGTCCATTTTGAGCTTAGTACACAACTTAGAACATATATAACATCAGTCTAGTCATTTTTAGGCATTTTAATGTGGAGAAGTTACATGATATAACCTTAAGAGCTGAAGTCTCTAAATCTGTGCTGTTCCTCTTGGCTGCTTATCTTCCCCCTCTCCTGTCTCCATCAGTCAGTGAGATGCTACTGAAGCCTGGGAGACAATGTGATGTCAAGTGTGTTTACCTCTGATCGAGACAGAGATACACACTTCAGACAGCAAATAAGTGAGAGAGAGAATGTGTGTATAAGTAGAAGAAAAAGAAAAAATCTGTTATTGTGTGTGTGTGTGTGTGTGTGTGTGTGTGTGAGAGAGAGAGAGTGAGAGAGAGAGAGAGACAGAGAGAGAGAGAAAGGTACATACAGAGACAGATGAAGCAAGTAAACATGTAGGTTTAATGTGAAAAGAAAATTAGTGGTTTAAAAAAGAAGATAGTGGTTTATAAAGAGAGTGTTTGTGTGTGTGTGTGTGTGTGTGTGTGTGCCTAAGGGTGGTCCAGCGAGTGTGTTTACACTGAGGGCTCTTTTCCGTGATTTCAGTGTGTTTGATGACAGCCGCTGAAAGCCTAATGGCCCTCTGTTTTGCATGGACTTTGGTTATTACAGGATTGCCTTACAGTTAAATGGCAGCACACACACACTGACTGATTTCCTGGACCAGGTTTACATACACAGCCAGTGTGACTGACCGGTATGGAAAGCAAAGATTAGATTTAATTATATATATTTAAAATCTTGTTGAGGCTGGAATTAGTTCAATTGAGCTGATGAGGCAACTAGCACCAGCATAGGAATCAAGAATGTTACACATGTGCAACTGACAATTATACCACACTGACATATTTAAAGTTTATCCTATAACATTAATACTATTTGAAAAATGCAGATCTTTGTATATTGGAGATGTAACATGTTGCTAACAGGCAAGTACTGGACAAAGGCAGGAATAGAATTAATAAAATCAGAGAGGAAAAACAGATAAAGCAATTAAAGCAGTTAAAAACCAATACAAAGTTATTAAAGAGTAATTAACATAAAACAATTAAAGGGAAAGTAAAACCAGGAAAATCTCTCTGATAAAAGTAGTTATGAGAAGAGTCTCGAAGGAGGTGACAGACTCAGCTGACCCGATTTCCTTTGAAGACAATATGAAAGAATATGAATATAACAGGGATATGATGTGTAGGTGTGTTGACCATGGGGTGAATCAGAACTGTATTTCTGTAGAGTTCAGAAATCATGATGTAAAAAACACGTCGCCAGGCAAACCTTCAGATGAGTCATTTCTGTTATATTTGGCTCTTTGCAGCAACCTGAGACTAGCATGAATGAACTTCATCATTTGCCCTGTTACATCCAGGTGGACGAGGTGAGGAAGTCTCACCTTCGCGGTTGATGGTTTTATTCAGTATTTTTACCTCATGGTCTGATTCCCAGTGAAGCCAGATTAATGTTACATCAGCTGCTTCCATCTGGATCTTTATGTGTATAAGCTTTTTGACTTGACTTGTTCTGTTACCATGGCAGCGGGCAGTTAAATGCCAATTTCACTCATCATTCTTCTCTGTCCTCGTGTTCTTGCAGGCTTGCGAAAAGTCATCAGTCTCAGCCAAAGTCCACATCTACCCAAGCACACATCAAACATCTGAAGTGTTCTCGCTCCGCCCGTTTCACCGACGATGGTTTGAGTTTAGTTTTTACTGGGGCCATATCTAAATAAAAAACAATTTTCAACGACAGATGCAACTCGCTCTCAAACTGCTCCCTGCATTCGACTGAACTGAAGATGAATGGTGACGACGCCTGGGGGGGACGGGGTTGCAGGTACATCTGTCACCCAATAGCCTCTGTCTCATTTTCTACAACGCGCCGCACCTACGGTGAAAACACAAAAACAAGAGAAAGCACTGTGCTCTAACCTGGAACTGTCATGGCTGCTCATCTGAAACACGGTTCTAAAAAGCGTCATTGACCAGATGTTAATGACCTCATGTAGCAAAACGACTATGAATCTCTCAGATTTGCATGCGGAGGCCGGTAATTAGTCATAAGCAGTAAAGTCTGAGTATCATGAAATGCCGGAGTTGTGTGGTGGAGCAGTAGCAGTGGAGAAGTCATTTAGTCAAAGTGATATAGCAGTGGGGAACTCGTGATTTAGCAGTAGAGTAGCAGCTGGCGCTACTATGTCCCAACACTCACATCCCAAACACTACTGTGGAGAACCACTGGCAAGAACTGCTAGACACTTTTCCTTTACACAGATCCTGCAGCCACTTACATGTAAAAGTCATTTGAGGCACAGTTGCTGGTACCACAGTGTGATTAAAAGGCTAAATTGACTTTGAAATCATACCCCAGTGTAACACAGACTTTATTTTTGTTTTGTAGCAGTGGAAGTAAATCAAACTGAGGAGGAAAGACTGAGCTGCAGAGCTGCCAAAAACTTCTAATTCCTTCCTATTTCCCTTCATTGGCTCCTTGCCTCCAGACAAAGAGTCGAAACAGAAATCGCCATGTGCAGATCTGTCGGTTTGGCTCCGACACAGTTCAGACCTTGATTACACTGGGAGTTAAGGAGGAGACATGTCTGAGGGTGCAGTCACCTGGCTCGCATCCAATCTCAGGTTGTGATCCACAAAAAAAAAAAAGCACCAACGCAACTGAACCAACTCAAACAGACTTTAGTCAGTTTCCAGCCGTCGACAGATAAACACGCAGATACTGAAAAACACACTCATCTCTATCGCAGTTGATCACTAAATGGTAACGAATGTGATTCAGTCACACAGGGCTTTACTGTAAGTTAAGTTGACTCAACAGTTGTGGGTTGTGAGCCTGTTTTAGTCAGGTCTTTACTCAGACTCTTCCTTCAGAGCAGACACCAGGAGGATGAAAGGATGGAGGATTTGTTAAAAACAAACCTCAGCTCGCCAGAAGTGATGCTGGTTGTTAGTGGATCGCTGCCAAATGTAACGGTTTCCAAGTGTTTTTCAGTTATCCAACTGACTCTACCTCATGACAGCTAACGGGCTGCAAAGACTGCTGCTACTTAATGTAACTGAGATATGGATGCCACCTGATCTGGATTAGTAGATTAATAATCTGTAATAACCTTGACCTCAACAACAGGCCTTGGTGGATGAGAGGACCAGGATTTTATCTTTGCTTTTGAGGATTTCTGAATAGTGAGCGAGCATACCCACACTAGTACACACACAAACCACTTTAACTCGTCACTATGCTTGTCCAGGGCAGTGAGGATGAGGCTGTGGCCTCTCTGGCTGCATCCAGATTTTATTAAAGAGCTGAACATGTGGCTAAGTGCTGAGGGCCTCAAGCATGAAGCCCATTTCTCTTGCTCAAATCGTTCTGATGAAAACCAAACGGGGACTGAGCGAGGCCAACAGCCAGAAAGCCAACCCACCCCCCCTCCCCTCACTCCCCACCCCTCACCACCACACACACATTGTCCAATTAAGGTCTTCTACTCCGTGCTCTGTGCCCAGGCAGACTGCCACGGGCTGCCAAGCCCCAAACAGTCTGGTCAGGGGAGTTAATCTTGCTCTCTGGGCTTGACAGGCCACGGTGTGTGATGCTGCAGGCTCTGACACTTCATCATCAGTGGGTGGGCACTGGCGCGTGGGCACAGGGCTATAAAAGGCCTGGAGGAGTCAGATCTGTGCACCTCTACCCCCTTCTACCACTGTGTTTGGACCAACTGCCAGTCTGAGGCGAGCGTGCAGATGTGTTTGTGTGTCGTGGGTGTGTTTGGGTGTGTGTGTGTGCACATGCCCTGGAGCGTGGCGGCTAGACTTTACACTTGCGGCAGGATAGCGAGCAGTGTTATAACATATAGCAGCCTCCTGCCAGTGAACCATAACACTCAGCCGTAAGTTCACTTTAAATGAAACGCCGCTCTGCTGTGAAAATGGCCGTGCTGCTGCTAACGGACGGCTACGTTCGCTGCTGCATAATATAACATGGGACGAGGCTACTGAGTTATCTGTGGAGAGAAGTTCTGCAGAAACAGCCATAAAACAGCCAGTGACAGGTCAGTCAACTCAACATAACAGTTTGGAGGGATGCAAAAAGATGAATTATCAAAAAAAAAAAAAAAAATCCCTGTTTTTCAACATATTTTTCACAAAAATGGCAGTTTACAAGCTCTGAGGAGAACTACTCAGCCTGTGAACAGTTGTATAAATCCTTCTGTGGCTATGGCTGAGCAAACATAACCCAGTGATGTCAGCAGGGTTGTTTTGACATTGAGACTTTGTTTTTACAAAAGAAATCCTGTATTACAAAAATGGAGAGGAGGAATTTGGGCGCTTTGATGATCCCAAGCTGCATTGTGGAGAATGTAGGATCCAGCATTTGTGGTGCTTAACCCATATTAGGGACTAAAGTCTGGATACACTGATTTGGATGATTTTAGTCCATCTATTGTGAGTTGCCCAATTTCAAACTACCTACGTCCTGGTATGAAGATACTTAGCACATGAATTTGTAGGCTTCTCCTGTGCTGCCTGATGTTTGAGCTCAACTTCCATCTGCAGGACTCGGGACTTTAGCCACCTAAAGTGAGTGTGTCAAGAAAAGAAAGTAGATGTTTTATTTTAATTACTGTAACTAATATCCTTACAGAATCTATAAAGTTTAGATGTGGTCCTCTCAGATCTAACAAGTCACTGTAATAAATGTTAAATGTGTTTTTCTGCTTTATTACAATGCCAATGAACTCCATGCTGAAAGGAGTGAAAACACACTGTAGCCCCTTTTCCACTGGCAAGACCCACTAAAACCCGCTAACATCAGGCTTTTTTTGGCAATAGAAAAGGGAACGAATGACTCTGCAGTTGACGCGGGTATTTATCGGCTACAGCTCCAATCGGCTGGGATGTAAACACAACACCCGGGCGAACATGTTCATTTTCGCCCCCCTTTTCTGAGCTGTGACGTCTTTCGGAGCACACACACTGTAGACAACCCTGTTCACCTGCCCAGCACGGTGCTGTAAAACCAGAAACACCATGGCTACAAAAGTGAGCTGCAGCCCAGGAATAAGTTTGAAAAAGACACGATCACCGATCAAAGCGTCTCTGACACTGACACAAGCTCCAACACAGGGATGACACACGACAAATCTGTTTTACCAGTCTGTACCAGCAGCTACCAGCTCACATACAACACACACAACATACGTTTCAGTGTGCGTGTGTGTGTGTTGACATTGCTCCCTGCAGTTGTGTGGGTCCTCCCGCAACTCCGCTTAAAACGCACTACTTTTGGTATACAGAGGGTGTATTGCAGAGTGATTGATGCCGCTGTGGGGCCGACCCGAGGGATCACATCACTCTTCCATTGTTTCAACAGACCAGATTCACACGCTATCTCAACATCAGTGGCCGAGGGCCCAGTCAAAGTGCACAATTTGCAGATCACTTTGCAGCCATACAGAAAATGAGGCTGTCTGGAGAGCTGGATGATGATGATTGAGTGACCTGACGAGGAGTCAGGTTGGCCTGCATGCCACTGCACATACAGATTAACAACCTTCTTGAACCTACAGTACATCTTAGTCTGGTTCTGAGGCTTGTCAAAGGTTCAGTCAGAAAGATGTGAGCTCTTTTTTTCTGGCGTTTGATTTTGGAAGTTTTAGACTTTGGCCTGTTTAGGAACAGAGGGAACCACATTCTCAGCAGAGTCTCTGCAGCTTTCAACAAGTTAAATGTACAACTTTATAAGACCAATATGAATTCAATTCAAGGCACATTTCACATCCATACGGGAAAAAAAGAAAGAAGTATATGAAAAATGAGTCCCAGAATTACTTGGAAAGTGTATGAATTTATTCAACTGAACATGACTACAGGACTCTGTGTATGCAAGAGTAATGTGTGTGTGTGTGTGTGTGTGTGTGTGTGTGTGCATGCGCGTGCGTGCGTGCATGTGTGTAGACTGAAGTTAATGCAGCGTTATAAAAGTAAAGTTTAATCAATTAATTTTTAAGACCAGTCAAAATTTGATTTTTTGAGACATTTCAAGGCCTGAAATTCAGGCTTGGGTTTTAGTCTTGTGTCTCAGGTTTGGTTTGACCACTACACACTGACTCCAGGCTCGACTATGCAACGAGACGCCTGCCTCCAGCCTGACAAACTCCCTCAGCATCAGTCTGCCACATCTCTTCCCGCTGCTGTAAATCTTTGAGATGCTATCAGATACAGGATTGATCTCTATCTGCCTCTCTGGTTTGTATAGTTTCTTAAAAAACCCCTCTGAGAATTCAGTGACGAGTCGGAGCAGCCAAGACGGGCCTGGAGCAGAGAGACGGGAGGAAAGCCAGCCACAGGCTCGCTCCTCTTTCTTTCTCGGCTACCGCTGTCTTTTCATATTTATGGAGGGAAACGTCGGCGTGCTGCAGGAGAGAGCTTTCCAGAAGTGACAGTGGTTACTGGGAAGTCACAGTCGGGTGCTACAGTTTCCTACAGTCACTGTGATTAGATTAACAACAGAGATGACATGTGGACGCATACATATATATTAGTATTATAATATCTTCCATCAACAGTCATGGCCTAACCTCAACTATAGACTAGGATTCCACACAGCCTGAGGAAGTCATTACTGGGCTGCTGGCTGTCTCTAACCATAGAGCAGTGGTGATATTGTCTTCTCATGTGCAGGGTGGTGGTGGAACAGGTTCTTCTGTCAGGGTTTTCTTGAAATGTGAAGTTAAGAGTGGATGGCAGTAGTGCACAGTGTGTGTGTGTGTGTGTGTGTGTGTGTGTGTGTGTGTGTGTGTGTGTGTGTGTGTGTGTGTGTGTATGGGGGGTGGGGGGATTTCGTCAAGAGGCAGTGGAACTAACTGGTGGCTGCTCTGCTCCACTGCTGAGCTCCATTTTTCCACCCAAACAAATAACGTCAGAGCACCTGTCAGAACAAATAGCACAGGGCTAAGAGAGAGCAGCGTGGCCTAATAAAGCACAGAGACTTTACACATCCACTGTGCTCACTTCATGAAGGAGGAACAGAGAGTCAGTGGGGCATAAAAAGTGCAGTTACTCTACAAAGAGAAAGAAGATAAGATACAAATAAGATGTGGCTCAAGATGCAGTGACAGAAATCACCAGGGCTCAAAGCACGCCATTGAGGCTTAGCGCTTACCTCACAGACCAGGTTCAAGTCTGGCAACAGTGAACAATGCTCACACACCAGAAGGTGGAGGTAGTGAACCAAAAAGCTGTTTGCCAGCTGCCAAAAAAAATATCCGAAGAAGAAGAACTGTGTTTTGGTTTGTGGCATGTGGCCGGTGCGGTGTCTAGTTCTGGCGATACAAACAACACAGCTCCTGGTGCTGCTGAAGTCAAGTCATATGAACATTTGAAGGACTTTTAAGAACAGTCTAGAGGAGCCAGTGCAGATTCCAACGGAAAAAATCTCACATCTTTTAGTCACATTAGTAACAAACTAACAAACATCAAGTTGAAGCATCCGCCCTGAGTGAAGGATGATCAGAAGAAATCATTAGGAAAGAGTCCGACCATGAACCAACAGCCGCAAAGACCCTCCACCTAAGTGCAACTCACAGCGTATACACATAAAACATCTACTCCCATTGGTTTTGCTTATCTTTTCAAAGTAATCTCTGTCTGTGACTCTAGTTTGAGAAGTGGCAGCGGCCGGGGGGCTGAACATGGATGGCAGGAGGAGGTAGTTCATATTAATCTTTGTGAACTGAACTTTTACCTCGCTCCAGTGAAGTGTGAACACATCAGAGTATTTCCTACACGTAGCAAGGACAGCCGACAGATTTGACACTGTATAATATCCAACACCACTTTTGAATTGTCAGACATTTAACCTGAACAGGACGAGCCTCAATCGACCCTTTATCTACCAACAGCTTCCCTTTGCTTCAAGTGAAGAGGGGAAACACAGGCAGACTGACAGGAGACACATCGAAAGCCTCGGCTGCAGGTGAGGAGAGCGTGGGTTTGGACATGAGCTGCTCTGTAGATTATTGAGCTTTCTGGAGCGGAATAAAGCGCTTCACATGGTAGTTTATGAAATTGAACATCCTCGTCGCTGAGTCATGGTTAGGCCCGAGTGACTGTGCAATGGCTTGTAAAGAATGTGTGTTTGCGAGAGAGTGCGAGAGATTTTTTGAGGAGAGATTTTGTGAGTGTTTGTGTGGAGGCCCGTGTGTATTTATATCTATATTTGTGCAAGTGTAAGGCCTTTTTTCTCATCTGTGTGTGTGTGTGTGTGTGTGTGTGCGTGCTTGTGTGTGTGTGTGTGTGTGTCTTACTAGTTCATATCCTTTAATGGCTTTGTAATGACTCTCTGCAATGCCACGGAAAAGGAAAAAAAGCGGAGCTGAATCCAAGCAGCGGTGGAGAGTGAGACTCACATCCTCCATTAATTCATAAAGAAACATTTGTTGCATTACCCACTTTGAGAAGCAAGATCAACATTCATCACCAGACCTTTGTCAAGTTTAATTTAATCTGTCTTCAGCAGAAAGAGCAGATTGTTTCTCAGATGCTCATTGGCTGAGGTTAACCTCAGTAGGCGGAGCAGAGCAGGAGACTGAGTTTACTTTCTCCCTTCTCTCATTAGATATGAGCAATTTAATAAGCTCTGCTTTCTGTGAGCTACGTGACTGGCTAAAAAAATGGATGGCATAGCATCCCACTATGGAAAGTAAGCACCAGCCCGCCCAGTTGGAGAGCGCTCCCATGACTACTGGACTGTGAAATTACCACAAACACGACAAGAGCAAAAAAAAAACAAAAAAAAGGAAAATGCATATTTCACTGCCTCTACATTGAGGGACAGGAATGTTAATTTAACAAACAAACTCCCCTCCAGATTCTGCAGCAGAGAGATTGGGGCATTAGTCTTTCTGTGGTTTCTGTGCAGGGACTGAAAACAAGAAAATAAACTTGCAACTGTGAAAAAGTTACCTGGAGAGGGCTATTAGAAAACACAACTGGAGCTTGATGGAGATACCAGAGGCAGAGAAGTGAGGAGGGAAGGTGTGAGGGGGATATCTGGCGGAGTCGGGAGCTGTCAATCAGAATTAAAGAAAAACAGAGGGTGCTGAATACACAAATGCAGTTTGTCATCATGAAGAGCTTTGTGGAATAAATTGTGGACAACTGGAAGGTTAAAACTGACAAACCAGCTGCAATTAAATGCACATATGGATTTTTATTTCCCCTTCTGGGGGTTTTTAACACTGTTGTTTTTTCTTCCTGCTCCAAGACATATTCTTTGCACGGCCACTTGAGCGTGAGGTCAGGCGATGAGAGAGGCCAGGTTTGGCTGAGCGTCCGTTGTGGGGACGGTGGGAAATTATCTCTCTCCTCATGGCTAATACCCACTGGAGCCACTGTGCACAGCCACTGTGAAATGGGCCTAATAGCCCAGATGAGGGTGGAGTGTGTGTGTGTGTGTGTGTGTGTGTTGGGGGGGGGGAACGGATGCTGTTGGCTTGAAGCAGCAGATAGGCTTCTGAATGTTTGCAAAGCTGGATCTGGAGCACACCTACTCATTATGGTAATAGCCAGCTCTTAAAGGCTGACGTATGGACAAATGGCTGTGGTGAAACAGCGCCGGAACGGGCGAAGGTCACGGAGTACGTCCACGGGATCGAGGAATCCTGTGCGTGTCCTGGTGCGACCTCTTTATTCCGTAGCAGTCATTTTGGTTTCCCTCTGATTACTTCGATTTCATTTGTCCCATAGAACAATTTTGCCAATCACCTAGTTTACAGGGATTACATTTCCACTAATTTTGTGTACCTAAGCGGGTTGAGCCTGGCAGCATGTCTACGGTCATAAATAAGAATTAAGCCGGCCTCCTTTCCCTCTTTTCCTTCGTCTTCCTCATCATTGCAGTAAAACGAAAGAGGCTGCTCTTTGCTGTAATGATGGGTGGACAATCATGCGGCTAAATCCAAATCACAGCTGAGAACCCACACACTCAAAATCACAGTCAAGCTGCATGTTAGCGCTATGACTTTTCTCAACAGCACACAAAAATTCATAAAAGACAAAACACAGCTTTCAAATCAGCTTTCTGGCTTCCACATGATCAACATGGAAACCTTTAAAGAATTTTTATTATCAGCTCTTCGGTTCAACACTCTTTCTGATGATTTCTGAGAGTTGATAAAATGCTGACTGAGTTCCCAGAGCCCAAAGTTCAAATAGTTTGTTTCTTCAGACCGACTGTTTATAACCTGAAATTATTCTAATGATACAAAGCAAACAGACAGCAAAGGTTTTAAAGAGTGGAACCAGAGAATGTTTGCTATTTTTGATATTATTTAAATTACTTCAAAAAACATTTTCATTATAAATTAACATTGCTTGAAACAATGACTTCATCAAATTTCCCAAAGCCCCAAATTATTCAGTTTATTACAATTTAAGAAAAGAAAAACAGCAAATTCTCACGTGAGAGCCTCGAACTGTCAAATATTTGGCATTTTTACATGAAATATAACATGAAAGATTATCTGATTATCAAGTAGTAGCCAATTAAATTTCTGTTCATCAACTAATTATTTATTTTAAACTTTGCAGATCTAAACTTACAGTGAATCAATAATCTAAACTGTCAATTTATTTTCTGTCAGTTTCTTAATTGTTTCAATGATACTTGAAATGTTGGATAATAAATCAAATTTCTTTTAAAGTTCAATGCCCATTAGACAAACTCAAGAGCAAAAAAGCAAAAAGCAAAACAACAAATGCAAAGTTGAAGCAGAAGAAGGGGAAACAAAGGCTTCCATCATTTTGACCATGATCTCATATGTTAAAAGATTTTATAACTTCTCCTGTGTCTCATTTGAAGTGTTGATCCATAAGAAGATATATTTGTGGTTTTAAGAACCAAAAACCATCTCAATGTAGTTTTACATCTCCTCTCTCAGGCTTCTCTCTGGAGCTCTAGCAACAACAGGTCAGTCAGCCAATCAGAAGAGAGGAGGCTCTGAGCCTTTCTTGTGATTGGCTGACTGACCTGAAATCTAGCAGATTCAGGTAAACACTCAGAGAAACCAAATCCTGCAGGGTTGGATGGTGGGTCCAGGTGGGCGGGACTTGGTGCATGGTTGAGAGCAGTGACTGCTTTGTTGTGACATCACAAAGTTCCAGAAGTCCTGACTGCTGGTTTTAAGGCTCAGTTTCTGAATACAGGCTGTGTGCATTTCTCTGTGGACTGAGGATTTGATACTTTCACAGTATTAATATAGAACCTAGACCTGCTTTATAATCAAACTACACATGGACACCTACCTATATATATCATGGGACCTTTAAAGGTGACAAAGCCAGAGTCATGTTGCAGTAATATTGAACGATGGCTCACCTGGCACCTCTGAATGGGACAGCTGGGAGCTACAACAAAGAATCTGTCACAGCAGCTGAAAATCTACAACACCTCTCCCACAGGCTACAAGCTCAGCAGACTTGAAACAACTGTCAGTGCTGTGGGCCTGAAGTACAGGCTACACAGAGAAACACAACTCTCTGGGGTCCATGTTAGCTGCTCTCAGTGGCCTGCCAAGGTGTCGCAGAAGTGTGAGAGCCGCTGCTCGGTGGCTCGGAGCCAGGGGCCGTCCAGCGGGACCCACTGTGAAAGTCCACACATCAAAGCAGCGCTGTTGTAAGCAGCTTTTTTTTTTTTTTCAAAGTCCGTCTGCATACACTGTCCTTCTGCTCCCTGAACTGACTGGTGTTTGTTCTTAGCTACTGACTTTCATCCTCTCACTTCTTTTGCCTCCGTTTCTATCTGAGCCAAAGAGAAAGAGGAAGGGACAGAGTGGGAGGAGGACATGAGATGAGACTTCAGCAGATGAGAAGGCTACAAAGACAGACTGTGTATCCATCTTTACTCTTTAGAAGCTCACAGGCCTTTTGTTTGGATTGGTGTAAATTCAAGCTTTGATTTATTTTTAATTGCGAGTTGTCCATAATGTCTAAAAAGAAAATACAAGGGTGCCCACTTCTCAGTCAGACTTTTACCCTGTAAGGCTGGAAAAGTTTGTGAAATAGCATCCAGACCATCATGGGACAACTACAGCTCTTCATTAAAACCAGACCAAGGAAATTCTTCAAAAGGTCAGCAGCTCTAGAGACACCAACTGGAAAATGATTTCACTGGTACATAGATCTAAGAAATAAATTTTAAAAAATTATTTATTAATGCAAGTACGTCATTAATGAAGTGTGTCAAGGAAATTAAACTGGATATATTGCTACTTTTTTGGTCCAAACTCTGTCTGTAGCTGGGAGATCTGACACTAAATGGTTTCTCATTTAGATCAGAATTTTGACAATTTTCGGCTCAGTTTTTTATGCCTGAGTGCCAGAGACAGTCAGGGCCGGAGGCCAGCCGTGTCAGTAACGCATGAAGGACATTTCTTAAAATTTCACAGTCACTGTGACCTCAAAAAAGCACGTTATTTTGCCCATTACTCACAAATTCATACACTAATTATGACACAATTTAACTGATAAAGTGGTGACATTTAATTTGCAAATGGTCAAAGGTCACCTTCACTGTGACATCATGATGTTCTACAAAAACACTTCTGGCCATTATTCCATGCTGTAACTCAGAGAGAGGAGACTGTGACCATATTTCCTGCAACTTTGAGGCGGGAAATCTAGTTAACATGTGTTTTTAAACATTTTTAACATCTAGTTTTTGCATGATATCCAGCTCTAGATTTGAGGTAGGAACTTCCTTCATACTGCCAGTGGACCACATCACATCTTGTCAAACTTCAAAGTTTTTAGTCCAGCACAGTTTGGGTGTGGCGGATAATTTAATGCTATTCGGAGAATTGTATCCCCCAAGGATCACAACAGACCCGGTGCAGACACACAGCACCAGCAGGACTAAGAGCTGAAGGCTGAAGTTGCCAGTAAAAACCACAGAGAAGGAGTTGGAAATGAAACTCGCAACTTCTCTCATGTTTATTATACACAAATGTCAGAGGAATGTGTGGATGAATTGTGTTAAATCCACGAGGTCTAGGCTCTAATGTCCGACATCCTTTAAGACACCAGAATTCAGAAGCTGCTGAACTGCTGATATGATATAAAACTGTGATAATTACTCAACAACAGATTAAAAAAAAAAAATATATATATATATATAATGAATATGAATAAATATGAATAAAAATGATCAACACAATTAGATAAATAAAAGTTAAACGCCACGTCTGTGTGTGCTGATGGTTCCCTTCATGTCCCACATGGGGGCAGCTGTAGCAGAGAGACTCAGCCTCAGTGATGAGGAGGGAGTAAATGGATTAGTCTCAACTGGATGCTCCTGGATCAGCATGGAAGTCATTACTATGGAAGCTATTCTCATGAAGGGAAAAAAAGACATCATATATGTCATTTATCCTACAGCATGTCTAACAGTAATTATAGTCTATATTGTGGCTCACTGGTTATGCAACTTACTTCTCTACTTCTCATGTAGCTGTGGGACCGTGAGTGTGTGTGTGTGTGTGTGTGTGTGTGTGTGTGTGTGTGTGTGTGTGTGTGTGTGTGTGTGCGTCAGCGAGGATCTACGGTAATGAGCCAGAAACAAATTAGGAAGTAATTTTGATGCCTTGCTGCATTTCCCTCCTTCCCCTTCATTTACATTTCTATCACATACAAACAAAAATATGTTTGGTTTTTGTTTTTTTTCTCACCCTCAAAGCAAAGTAATTATCATTGACTGGGAGGGGATGAGGATGACCTTTCTACAGCAGTGCAGAGAGGGGGCTGCACTTCACCCTCTGTCAGCCGGCTTATGTGTTTTCTGTTATCTCATTGTGGCCAGTTAAAGGACAACGTAGCCACATTTTAAATGCATAAATCACTCAGCCATAAAACTCATTACTGCATGCATGAGGAGAGAGAGAGAGAGAGAGAGAGAGAGAGAGTGTGTGTGTGTGTCTGTGTGTGAGAGAGAGCGTACTGGGAAGTGTGTGTTATGGTGGTTTGGCCCCCAACTCTGGATTCTTCCCAAAGATTGGAATATGTTGTTTGACAGGAAAATCATCAGCCTGGTCCCCAGAGTTTACTGATGGAAATAATGTTGAATTTCAAATCCACATTCCATCAATGCTGAGTGGATTCTGTCATTTCCAACAGAGGAAATAAGCCTGTAAGGTCCTCTGCTCACAGACACAGAGAGATAAAGGGTTAAAAAAAAAAAGACATAGCTCCTCCTCCCACTTCCTCCCAAAGCTCCGTCTCCATGTTTAAGGTCAAAGGTAACGAGGAGGGTTCGGATTTGACATCAACAGAAATATACTCGTAAGTGCTTTTAAATGACAGACGGTCGTCTTCTGCTCCTCAGCAGATCTGTCAGAGCAGGAGACAAAGCTTTAAGTGATTTCTCTTGTTCTCTGGCTTCGTCCGCAACGCTCTGCTCTGAGTATCTTATAATGACCGGTTGGCCAACTTGTATATGATTCTGATTACGGTGCTTGGACGCCGCTCTGTGTTTTGCTGTTTATCCCCGGCCAAACCTGTGTGTGCCAGCTCAAATAATGTCCACTCTGGTTGAATAACACAGCATGAGAAAGTCCACCATTTCAGCCCGGCAGTGACTGATGTGTCTCCTGCTGATGTTTTTTTTTTTTTTCTCTCTCTCTCTCCCTTTGGCCCTCGTCCCTTCTAAATGTACATTTTTACATTTTGAGTGTTCGGCTGAACGACGCTCTCAAAGCACCCTGCAAAAATTTGATACTGCTAGATTAAAGGAGGATCTCCGGTTCATTACAACTTGGGTCTTATTTTGGTAGTTTTCTCAACTATTTCCATCAGTTCAGTCAGCAGACTCACATGATTATACATGAATGTTGAAGACTTATAGCGTAGATAATTGGTGTCTAGGCTGTGACCTTGTCACTCGCCACCAGGAAACACCAAGCTCAGCGCAGAACAGAGTGGCGAGTGAAGATAAGGCTGCGTTCAGAGAGCGTTGCATGAAAAGATTCATTTGAATGGAACCATTGTATTGACACAGTGGAGGAGCCAATGCAGAGGACCTTTAGCTTTAAAAAACTTTAACTTAACTATCCCGATTTTTGCCACAATGCAATGTCATCAGGCAAAGCTGCGTTTGCCAATCAAACACATGTAAGTGCACATTCCTGATGGATTACTTTTATTACTTATTTCTACTCCAAGCTGTTGGAACAGTCTCAACAAGGACCTGAGACATAAACGGAGACACAAAGCACACCTCGTCAGCCTAGCTTCTAATTGAATATGGTGTTTTGTCTTAGTCACTTTATCTTATTCACTTATTTTATTGTATCCATGTTGTTAATTATATTTTTATTTTATTTTTAGGCCATAGATTCACAGCCTACAGGTGGCCTTTGAATGCTACATGAACTAGCAAGACTGAGCACAGCACTGATGGTTTAAGTACACCACCATCACCAGAAAGGTACATTGAATATACAGTATGATGCAGTGAAGGATGCTCTGAGCCTCTCTTCTGATTGGCTGACTGTTCTCTGAGTGATAAAATAAAGATATAGCAGATTTCAGGTAAACACTCAAAGAAACCAAATCCTGCAAGGCTGAATGGTGGGTCCAGGTGGGCGGGGCTTGGGGCATTGCTGAGAGCAGAGACTGTTTCATTGTGACATCACAAAGTTACAGAAGTCCTGACGGCTGGTTTTGAGGCTCAGTTTCTGAATACAGGCTGTGTGCATTTCTCTGAGGACTGAGGCTTTGATACTTTCACAGTATTAATATAGAACCTAGACCTGATCTATAATCAAACACATGGACATCTACTATTAGACTTTATGGGACCTTTAAAGAAGTACTTATATTAACTCAATTCATAATCTTTTCCTAAACCTAACCAAGTAGTTTTTGTGGCTAAACGTAATTAAGCCATGACTGTTTATTATAGTAACCATAGCAATGATGGTGCAGTACACTGCTGTCGGTTCAGTCTGCGTGTTTTTACTGTAACCATGACAACCAACGTCCAGTCCGCCTGCCGCCATGGGGACACTATTTCAGGAGACACTCCTATGGGTCGTATCAGAGGGTTGAAGGAAGGTTGTATGTGTCCAGTGTCATGTTTCTTTGTCTTTTGAGTAATGTTGTACATTCATGACCAACAGGGACGATGGCTAAATCTGGCCTGACTTGTAAGAAAACATTCTCCTTTGAGATCAGAGCTACTTTGAATAAATAACTTCACAAAATCATCAGAAAGTTTCAAAGCAGCCAGGTAAAGAGGAGAAAAATGTCTCCCTTCAGCTCTCGAAGACCAATGTGGGGAAAAAAAGTTAAAAAAGAAGTAGAAGGTTTTTCAAGGTAAGGAGCAAATTAAGGCAAGCACAGGAGGAGAATATGGAGGGGAGAGATATGATTCAGCAGCGAGAAGGTGATGTGAGGAGCTGCATAAAGTTTTCAGCCGTTTTGTCACACACGCACGAACATGCGCGCGCGCACACACACACACACACACACACACACACACACACACACACACACACACACAGCACTGTACTACCAATCAAGCAGGGGTGGGAGATACCGCACTCACACGGCTCTGTCACAGGCTCCCAGCATCATATTAACACACGAGTGAGGCGCTTTTTTTTCTGCAATCCCAAAAATAACACATTGCGTAACTCTCTCTCTCTCTCCCTCCTGCCCCTTTTCTCTAATATTTTTCTCTCCATCTCCCTCGCTCTGTCTTCTCATCCATTTCTCTCAGAAGCAGAGCCGTTTCCTGACTTTTGATGAAATTTGGAAGCACTACTTTTTTTCTTTTTTTTTCATCTTCGGCCAAGCAGGACAAGACAGGTTATTGAGGACACCTTGTTGGCTAGACTGGCCACAGACCACTGTAAATCTACTACAAAGACATCGGCACCCTGAGCAACCAGACACTTACAAAGAGACCACAACCTGTCCGTTGAGACTGACTGACAAATCTGTCAAACTGGAGAAAACAGATCTGCCAACAATAAGAGGTGGAGACAGAGCAACACTTCCTGATGCGCTGCAGACAGAAGAAACAGGTTCTGTACCAAATACCAAGAATTCCATGCATTTTCATTCCAAACAAAATTAAATATTTCCTTGGGGAGAAATTCTGACTTTACCACAGCAACAGCAAAATATGTGAGAGCATGAGGAACACCACATGAAACTGTATTGAGCTCCTGTACTGAAGTTAATGTCTTTATGATTTTATGATAATCACTGTTCCATTTAATTATCAAAGTACATTTATTTCTCTTTTTACGAACTGGCCCCAATTGATTTTTTTTGCTCCACTGTGTTTGTCAGCGAGCCACAAACGTCATGTTGCATGATGTATTTTGTACATACTTTTGTATGGTGCATATATACATTACATTCTGAATGACCATACTACATTTAAAGTTATAATATGGAACTTTTCCACATTAAAATGTCTAAAACAACTATGTTCTATATGTTGTTGAGTTGTGTTCTTACATTATCCCAAATAAAGCAAAGTAAATTTTAGACAGCTCAGCTCCCAGCTGCTCACAGACTTCCTGTGTCCGCTGAAAAGCATCAGTGAATCACTGATTTTTAATGTGAAACTAGTTTGTTCAGTGTTTCAAGCCCCTGGTCTGTTTGTTATGGAGAAGAGGACACCCCTATGGATAATTCAGCTGCCTGTAAAAACCTCCTTAACGTCAGGTTCATAAGTTATCAGAGAAACAATAATAACAAAGGTTGGCTGCAATCTCAGCTCCCAACTCCTCCATGACGTCTCTGTCCTCCGTACAGCGTCGGTGAAACACTGACTTTAAATGTGAAACTGCTTTACCCAGTGTTTCAACTGGTTCTAATCACTTGCTCTGTTTGTTTTGGAGAGGATGAGACCTCTGTGGATAATTCAGCTCTGAACGACTGACGCTGAAGAAATCCAACGCAGGACAAGCTGACGCAAATGGTGGTGAAGACAGCAAGTCCCGCGATCCCACGCTATTTCACGACACCACCAAACACCGTCTTTTGTTATTGCTTCGATAGAGAGACCCCTAACGGCAGAAGTTTGAGACTGTGCATTTACACCTTGTGCAACCTGATTTGACAAAGCTGTACTCAGTCATGGTCAAGCTAATAAAACAATTTGAAGAAATACTTCTGCCAGCACACGTCTTCATGCTTGTTTGTGTCAATGAGTGTGTGTGTGTGTGTGTGTGTGTGTGTGTGTGTGTGTGTGTGTGTGTGTGTGTGTGTGTGTGTGTGTCCAAAGTGTTGAGTGGTCACGCCAGCAGCACTGATTAGCAGAGAGGAAATCAGAGTGATATGCACAGAGAGGATCGACACCACACAGCTGTGATGAGAGGCAGCTGCTGATTCAGAGTTGGAGAAGAAGAGGACAAATATAAAAACAGGAGAAAGTTAAAAAGGAAAGTGATGATGGAAATAAAGAGATAGAGGTTAATGGACGAGCAAGTTGGGCTTTACAGTGTCACTTCAGACAGACAAAGAGAGAGAGACAGAGAGAGAGAGAGAGAACAAGAGTCAATGGGGATTTATCAGCGTAACACTTGAGGGAGCGTGACAAAAACTGCTGAGACAGAAAGAGTGACAGTGAGTGAGTGAGCTGTGAGCATTATAACACTCAAGGAAACGGGTGAGCAGGCGACATGAGGGAGGTATAGAAAGAGAGGGAGTGAGTCAGGATGTATAGAAGATTAACCCAGCTAAACTTAGTTTAGCCTCTGATCTATCAAGCTTAACGTCAGACTATTCAGCCTTCAACGTAAGATCCTTTTTTACAGCTGCTATTATATTCTGGAGGACAGAAGTACAAAAAGAAGCCCAGGCAGCAAACAGAGAGATGGGCTGCAGAAGAAGCTGAAGATCCATGGAGAGAAAAAGACAGAGGGAGAGAGAGAGAGAGAGAGTGAGCACAGGTGCAATGGAGCTCGTACGCCCCTGGTCTGTTTGAGCAGAGAGAATGGAAACATTAGTTCAGGGTGATTTGAGCAATTACTGTGGAGTGACAGGATGTTCCTCAGCACAGAGGACAAGCCCTCCCTCCGCTGGTTGTCCATCGCATGTTAGTGACCTTCACACATGTCATGGTGGTGATTTAATAATAGTATTTTACACAGCAAGACAAAGTCATGCACACTCTTTGTATGGCTCCTCATGTATGTTAAAGTGTCCTGCTGTCAGGTAGCTGCTTTACATTCTGTTATCTACATATGTGCACGAGCACAGGGGTGAAAGCGGTAGTTCCAGTTTAGTAGGAATTTTGCACTCTAAATGCAAACGTCACCATGGCAACAAGCACGCAGTCACAATGCTAACATGCTTAGCAGGTACAATGACCATGTTCACCATTTTAGTTTAGCATGTCAACATCCAGACACTTAATCATGAGGGAAACATGAATTTTCAGGGTATTTCATCCAGAAATATTTCTAAGCTCATTTTACTTAAAAGCACAACTGTCAACCTCATGGTGGAGCTGTATGAAAAGTCAGATTCATCCTCTGGATACCACTGATGCCTGCACAAATAAGGAAACTGCCAGATACTGTATAGCGGGGGGTCAACAACAATTTGTTGCCGCGGCACAGAGCATTTTAATCCTGTTTCAAACTTCTTTAGTAATCTCTGATTTAGGTCAGTTTTCCTCTTTATGCACACAGTATTTTTGATTTTTTAAAAAAAAGATGCATTGATGTTGTTCCATAAAAATATAACCTTTTTTTTCATTTTATATTCCTAAAATAAATGTTCTGTTGTACATACTCAGTATCCTCTAGGCGAGAATGTGTTGTTCACAGGAGAAAAAGCGTCAGTTTGAGAGGGTGAACTACAGTGTTACCCAGCATGACTGACTAGACAAGAGAGCGCCACCTACTGAATCCATGATGTCAGAGTACCACCCTGACGATTTGACTGACAAGTGATCTTTCACAGGTGCGGCTCAAAAACGCAACGTGGAGACAAAGAAGAATCTTTTCGCTGTAATCACACTGAGGTGTAACTTTACTGATGTGAGAGGTCTGGAGAAGAGGACTGAGCAAAGCCACTGTAGGTCTGTGACTGGAAACTGCTGATAGCAGCAAGTGATTCATGATACATGTAACCACTGATAAAAACAAAGGCTGCTCTCTTTAACCAGCACACAGCTGTTGGAAACACTTCCTTCTTATCTGTCGGTGACCTGATAAAGAAATCAAAGGGGGAAACTCAAGGTCAGAACATTGTTTCTTCTCTTCACCTTAAAATCTGTTTCTCCTTCCCCCTCTCCAGTGCTTCAGTGTTTCTTCACTTTTAACTGAAAGATAGTTTTACCCTCTTGCCTGGTGGGTGGTTTTCATTTGTTTCCATCTGTTTTAAGTGGTTTTCATCGAAATTATCCCCCAGATCTCCCAGAAATCACATTCCTCTCCTGGAGCCAACTAAAGTCCTGCACTCTACATTGTCTGGTTTTCACTTATTGATTTTTACTTTGTACTTGTCTCCAGCCTTTTTTACCTTTCATGATTACTCAAATCATATATTTTTAGGGAGCTGACTCTTATTCCTATCTGCTATTGTTACTGATCTGCTGCTGTAATTCTTGGTAAATCTGGAGTTAAGAATGTTAAAGCGTTAAAAAGTGAACAGTGCATGTTTTAGTTTGTACCTGGCTCTCCCTCTTCATCTCAACTGTCTGCGGTTGTTTGAGAAAAGACACAACATCTCAGCTCGGCTCTCTGTGATTTCGTAAGAATGGATGATTGGGGTCCAACCCACTCATCAATCACCGAGCCTCAGTCAGAGACATTCCTGCTGTGAATATTAGGTGATTCAATATTACTCTGCTCTCATTATCTGCTATTAGGCTGGGAAGGAACACACAGATTCTGACTCCGTGGACCCCAAACCCTGTCTGGGACCTATGTGAGGAAGTAATCACTCGTCTGCATCGTCTGAGCGTTTTTTCGATACGAGCGAGGGCAGCAAACCGCCAAAGCCGCACCAGAATGGAGAGGGAGGAGTAATGGGCAAAGTCATTGCAGTTTGATAGTTGCTTTCAGCTGTTCTCATCCACCATCCACAGCCATTACAGACGAGGACACACGCATCCCTCCACCTTTCAAAAAATCAGCACTTGTGCGAGCAGTTTGCCTTCACTTCTGGAAAAGGAACTGCTGGCTTTCATGTAAACATCTTTAAACACATAAACGCTGCACCGGGCTCTTTCTCCACTCCCAACAAACAGCACCGTGTTTCTCTTTGACGAGGACAGAGACGTGTGTTTTCAGCCATTTAAGGCAATTTAGTGCCGCCTAGGATTCAAATCACAACATTTTTAAGGAGGTAAATTGTGACAAATTAAAAGGTATGAAGGCTCAAGAGGAGAAGTAAATATACTCCCGGACTGAAAACTTTTTTTTTTCCCCCTCCAGATCAGGGTTGAGTCAGATCAGGTGATGTCAGTCGCTCTGAACAGTGACAGAAACAGCAAAGATAAATAAGCTGTTCAGATAAACAAATCGCAGAGTTGTATTTAGTTGGTGGTGCAGTAGGAAGGACTTGGAATAAATAGTTGGAGAAAGACTTGTGTGACATAATCTAGCCTGCAGCCACCACACACAGACAGACACACACAGACACACACACACACGAGGACATGTTTAGGGGTTATTCATCGGTGTGTAATGAGTTTGCTGCCCCCCGGTGATTTCTGAATGGAGCAGCCCACACTCATTAATATTCATGACAAATTGTGGCTGGTCACAACCCCACTGTGTGTTCATTTGTGTGCGTGTGTGTTCATGTGTATGCGTGTGTGTGTGTGTGTGTGTGTGTCTCTGTGTGTGTGTGTGTGTGTGTGTGTGTGTGTGGTGTAGAGAGAAGGCTAAACGCACCCTCACATGTAGCAATTATTTCTTGCGGCACCTCTGCTGAACTGCTGCTCCACCTCTGAGAGGAGCCGCTGAGGGAAAATTCAGTTTTCCCAACTTGGAAGTTTTTAATATTCATCGTTCAACAACATTCAGTCTGAGTGTCAGTTTTCCAAAGGGATCAGTCTGTGTGTGGGGCGGGCAGTGATACTGGAGGGTAGTTGCAGGATCAGTGCAGCACGAGGTCAGGTTGAGGGGATTAATACCACTACAGTGGTTTCACACACAAAGACAGGAAGGAATGGTACAGGAAGGAGTGTATAGCTACTTGTATTTCCATACAATAGCACTGTGAAGCCCCCAATCACCGTTAAGCAAAGGGAAGCAGGAGATCCAAGCAAAATAAACTGATTCTCATTCATGGCTTTTTGTGTGCATTCCTGGACAG
This sequence comes from Seriola lalandi dorsalis, assembly GCF_002814215.2. NCBI lineage: Eukaryota > Metazoa > Chordata > Actinopteri > Carangiformes > Carangidae > Seriola > Seriola lalandi. The sequence continues at coordinate 256,837 of NW_019524924.1, forward strand.
CGATTTTGTGCAGGTTGCATATGCACACACACACACACACACACACACACACACACACACACACACACACACACACACACACACACACACACACACACAAGCATACTGTCTCATCTATACAGAACAGAACTCATTTTCATCTGATTTAAATCCAAGAGCAATTAGAAGGATCATAAAAATCATTAAACACTCGCTCACACAGACTGAACAGCCCTGTGAGACGTACAAACACAGCATTTAGCCGACAGGATTGATTGGGAAACCCTCAAGCCAGCACTCAAACTCAGCTAAAGTTATTCCAGATTGATACAACAGTAACGCTGCAACTTCAATAATAAGCCACTCTGCTTCTTCTTGTTTGTAGCTCACCTGCTTGGCGCGCAGATCTGCCTTGGAGGGCACGTTAGGGCTGGAGGCGGGGGTGACGGGGGCACTGCGGCTGCCCCCAGCCAACATGGCACGCATGGATGCCAGCCACTTCATGATGGTGAGGCGGAGGGATTTCACTCTGACCCCAGGAAAAAAAAAGAAACGGGTCCGGAGGAGTGAACACAGGTCAAACAGAGCCCGGAGGTGGATGGAGAGAACCGTGCGTAGACACGTAGAAGCGGTGTGGATTTATTTCTCCCTCTGGCCAGGGTGCGACCAGCTCATTCAGTCCCACTGATCCCCCCCGACACACACACACACACACACACACACACATTTACACACATACATACCGTCACATACTGACACAGATCCAGCAGGCAAACGTGCACTCTAACAGAACAGTACATAAGCATATAAACACACACTAATCCAACACACATGCACACACATGGATACATGACCACACATCACCCACCCACCCCCCAGCCCCCACTATCCTACTGACACACAATCCTTCCCCCCATCACTGTATCACCATCTGTCACTTTCCCCAGTTCCCCATCATGCTCTCCAGCCATATCACTTTAGCCCTGCTCCACCTCCTCCATTCTGCTCCACCATGCACGCACGCACGCACACACACACCTCCCGCTGTGTCCCATGGCCATCAGAACACCAGAGATGGATGGCTGCCATTAGTCCATCATCTGGAGGCTGAGACGTACATGTGTGTGATGGAATGAGTGATGGACAGATGGAGGTATGGATGGATACACACACACACACACACACACACACACACACACACACACACACACACACACACACACACACACAGTTACTGCAGGTGAGATTATGGTCTTAGTTTAAAAGTCTTTCACAGCCATGAACTAACAGGTGCTTGTAGGAGAAAAAAACTACAGTAGACTGTCAACACAGAGAGATACAGTGTGTATGTGAGTACATACAATCATGCACTCGCAGAAAAATCCTCCAATCCAAGGGACCAGCAACAGTCAACAATCTAAGAATAACCTGGGAGTGGACGGAGATAATACACTGATAAATAAAGAGCAGGAAACACGCTTTCTGAAGGATTAACATGGTTGCATGTGGACATAGACTGTAGATTTATAAGTGAGTAGAGAGAATGGATGTATGGGTGGTGAAAGTCTGATCCCTGGATGTCGACATAATCACCAAGAGAAAAAAAATAAAAAATTATAATAATAAATAATCAGTTTTTCACAATATAAAGCCAGACATGTATGTAATATACTAGATATGTCTCTATATCAAGAGTGATGTTGCCATATACTTTATGTACCTTATATCATTATCACATATATACATCGCTAAGATACAAGTATAATAAACAAACCACTATGAGTATTCCATGTATATGTACATATATTAAAAGTATCTATATAATGATATTCATACGGTATAACAGATACGACCATATATGTTAATACATTTACTGTCCAGGGTGTAGCCCGCCCTCGCCCAATGTCAGCTGGGATTGGCTCCAGCCCCCACACGAGTATAAGTGGTATAGGTAATGGATGGATGAATGTCTACAATAGAAGCACACACACAAACGCATGTATTTGTGTGGGCTAGACATACAATGTCAATGTATGAATTTGTTCCAATTTCTAATAGGGTTCCTATATAATTTTTACATGTGTTTTTATTTTTATATATTACATTTGCGTATGGGTTTTGCTGACCCACTGCCACCTTTCTTAGTGTGTCCCCACTATCAACTGTGAGTCGGTGGAATAGCATGAACTCCTTGGTGGGAATGTGAAATGGTCATTTTAATGCTGATGCTAGTACATGTACACGTGCAGGTAAGAGACCCGCTCATCAAAACATTGCACCATGATGGTCGAAGTACAAATAGTCCCTTTGACTACCAACAGATAACACAGAATCCAAAACACGTGCATGCACGGAGGTTATAAGTCAAGAGGCAGATTGGGGTAGGGCTGCATCAGTGATGTGGCTGCATCAAAGTTACTGCAATAAATGGCAGAAAAAAATGTTTTTAAAAATACTCAGCGCTTCAGCGTGCATGTTTACAGCGTAAGTCGATCCGTTGCTAAGGAGCACAAGAATAGAAACAGGGAGAAAGAACAAAAATGTTTCCGTGGTTTACATAAGGTTTGTTATGGGATGCCGTGGGAATAATCAGTACAAATGGACTGCATGTTAGACTGATAGCTACGTTAGCGATGCACTTATCCCACGTCCATGCGACTCCGTATGACTTTGATTGCACAAGACGGAGTCTGATGTTTTGGAAGTGACAGTCTGACAGATCAGAAAAGTAACACATGGTAACAAATGTCACAATGTTGTACATTTAGAAAGAGGATAATCCCCCGCAGAGCTTTACAAGGGGTTAGTCAGTGTTACTGCTGGCTGGAAGACACCCTCCAGACGAAACATAGAGGGGGGAAAGTGTGTGGCTGCCTGTGTCCAACTGTAGATGTTTGTTAGTGTGTGTCCAGCTCGGCCTCATGCCCTGGCTGGGAAGGACATGGCCATATGTGGAGGCCAGGCGTCTGACTCTGCTGGTGTCTGTGTGTAACTGGTGAGGATATGGCCAAAGCTTTGACTTAATTCATCTCTTAATCCCCTGTCTCAGTGTGGCATCACATATGGCACGGTGAAGGAAACGTTGTATTTCACCGCACCGTCAGTCTAAACTGTCATTTACATAAAAGCAAGAGGAAGGAGAATTATTACATTAAAGCTGATACAGAGATCTGAAGTGACAAGCGTAGCCCACTTCTGGAGGCTGATGAATCACGACTGAGTATGTGTATATGCATCTTTGTGTGACTATAAGAGTGTGTTCATGTGTCTATCTCCAAACAAGGAACTGCGCCTTTGGGGAGACATCAACTCTGTCTAATCTCCAACTGCGAGACGTTTCCAGTAACAAACACTGAATCATGCAAAACATGTCGCTGAGCCAGGGTACTGGCTCATCTGCAATGCACTCTGCTTTCATGCCTTGATTTGTAATGAAACGTTCCTGTTGCTGTAATGAGTTCAATATTACACTGGGAAGGATACAATTAAAGCTCTGATGAAGCAAAAACCCAACAATGTCCCTGACATGAACGCAGCCAGAGGCAGAGAGAAATATGACAAGTGTTGAGCCTGTTATGGTGGGCGGCATAATGGGAAATAAAAGTAGTGTCAGTTGTGGTCTGTGAATGAAGATATCACACTATTGAATGGAGACTGAAGGGAAACAGGCACACATGTTGCACATTCATAATGTGAGTGAATCACAGGTTCATCAACACTGAAAAATATAACAGCAAATAAGATCTTTTGCTGGTGGAGATTTGTGGTTATAATGTTATGCATCACAATAGTAGACTATATACTATGTAAACTGCTGTATTTGAAACATTATCTCTGCTTAAAACAGATCTGGTACTTTTTGGTATATTTACCCAAAGTCTTTAAAGGTCCATACAGTCTAAAGGTAGATGTCCATATGTTGTTTGATTATAAAGCAGGTCTAGGTTCTATATTAATACTGTGAAAGTATCAAAGCCTCAGTCCACAGAGAAATACACACAGCCTGTATTCAGAAACTGAGCCTTAAAACCAGCTGTCAGGACTTCTGTGACTTTGTGATGTCACAACAAAGCAGTCACCTCTCTGAGCCTTGTCCCACCTGGACCCACCATTCAGTCTTGCAGGATTTGGTTTCTCTGAGTGTTTTCCTGAAATCTGCTTTTCTTTTATTCAAACACTCAGAAAACAGTCAGCCAATCAGAAGAGAGGCTCACTTACTACAGCTCCAGAGAGAAGCCTGAGAGAGGAGATGTAAAACTACATTGAGATGGTTTTTGGTTCTTAAAACCACAAATATATCTTCTTATGGATCAACACAAGAAGAGGAAAATACGGAGCTTTAACATCATTGATTGAAGATTGCTGTCAAACATAATTTCACTGTGTATTTATATGCAATGACAATAAAGAATCTAAGACCTGATACTTATTGTTAGAAAATGTTACATTTGCATCTTCAATAAGGATCCGTTCAGTTCTGTTATTTTCAACTCTCATTGGAAAATATTATATTTATGCATTGTCAAGTGTAAATCAGGATATAAATGTAATCATTTTATAATCAACATATATGTAGGCTGAAAGCCAAAGTCCAGGGGCAAAGAAGTCAATTTTCAACTCGTAAAGCTTACTGCCGTGATAACAAGGTAACAACGGATGCAGATAAGTATATTAACATTTTTATTAACTCAGAGCTGGATTATGACAGCGGGACATTAAGAGGACACTTGTGAGAGAGATTTAAGTGAGTAAATCAAACTAAAACTGAAGTGTGTGTGTGTGTGTGTGTGTGGGGGGGGCGGCAAGGATTTGGAAAAATGAAGAGACGCTCCTGCTCCCAGTGGAAATCACGTCCTTGACAGAGTTGCTGAGAAGAACAGCTCTCCAGGGCTGCCGCAATTCAAAACTAAAATTAAAGTGGTACTTGGACTTATCTTAAGAGGTGATTGTATAAGGAGCTTTGGCTCATAAAAAGCAGAGCCTGCAGCAAAATTCTGTCTACAACAGTCTGAAAACCGCATTTCATCTTGAACAGAAAACACTTTATCAGCCGCCACAAAGCCAGACTACAGAGCAGAGCCACAGCTTTGTTCCAAACTTATAAACATCAAGCTCCAGTGTAAACCACACTCGCTGCCACAACAGGGGGTGAGGAGGAGGATGGG